>NC_090270.1:275774462-276078907 GCF_040414725.1 Anabrus simplex
TCGAGGGACAGCTATTGGAGCTCACTCTAGCGGATAGACCTGAACAGTACTGATTCTCTCATAAGAGCACGTGTATTTTTGTGTGAAGTTTTTGGTGTTATTTATGCGTTTTCAGTGAGCTGACATAATTAAATAATAGCGTGTGTCATTCCTTCATATCTCCTCTCAACATGAGGGGAAAGGTATGTGCTGTGTTTGGCTGCAGTAATTACGAAGTATAGAAAAATGCGTGGTCGTTCTTCAGGTTCCCTCGTGACAAGAATATGTAAGTAATATTGTGTTTGCATATATATTCTTCCAGTGACAGAGACTTTTATAGTACTTCATAATCTTCTGACCTGCTCGACCCATATTTTAACTGGCATAAAATGTAATTCGCATATTTTATTGTATAGTGCAGCAGTTAACCTTCAATACCGATGTGTTGTTGTAGGCGTGATCTGTGGGTTTTGAAATGTCACAGAAGTGATTTGGATAAGGTGTACAAGAAACAAGGGACGTTACGCTTATATAAGAATTATAAGATCTGTTCAGATCATTTCCAGACCAGCGACTTTAAAAATCCTCGACTATACAGCCAAGGGTATGTTACATTTTTACTCTAATTGTACGTAAATATTACTCAAAGCATTACTATCGACAACATTTTCAAACTTTTCTTTCTTTAATCCATCTTCTCAGATTAAAGCCGGAATTTTATACTTTTTCTTTCTGTTAGTAGGCTTCATGTTAAGAGGAAAATTGTCCAGCTTTTAAATGTTAATTCATTGCATCATGTGTGTAAGGAATGTGCCGATATTTTTATTGACAAGTGTCTTAATGTGACCATACAATGTTTTTTAAATGAGAAAAAAGACAAATCCAACCGTTAAAGTTCAGGCAGGAATGCTAAAGCTAAAAAAGTAATGCATAAATGAAAGATCAAGTCATTTCACTGCAGCCCATTTCATATCTTGTTTATGTGTCTAATTTCAGTCTTTGAATAATAACCTTTTAAATAAATCTTCATTCATTTATCCAGAATTGCTTTAGCAACTTCGAAGTTAATATCTCAGTACCACTTTCTTTCTAGAAGTAATATATTTATCCACTTACGTATATACATTTCCATTGATATTTGAATTTAGCGCGATTTGTTCAGGTCAAGTCACTAGGAGCACCACCGTCGAATTGTGTCCCATTTTAGCAAGGCGAAATCCATAAATGTCGTGTATTGTCTCTATTGTATTTGATAATAACGTCCTGATGATTTGTCAGGAAAAATTTAACATTTAAAGAACTATAAAATGTGGATGTCCTGGGGTTAATGAGATTGATTTGAGGGGCCTTTTCTTGCAGGTGTGAGAACAATACAGTTGACCTACTGGTAAAGATAAACCTCTAGTGGAAGCCAAACATGCATCACCCTCAATCATCTAAGATCTAAACGTAATCAGTTGGGAAATGGATTTGTTTCTTGTTTATTCCATTCCATTACGTACAGTTGGGACACAAGGAGAGTCACTGTCAAATACCATTGATCTGCACAGTAGTCTAAACACGAGAAATCATGCCAAAAGCAAATACAGCTAAAAGTGTTCTGCTTCAACAGTGGATATTTACAGTAGAACCTCGATAATTCGTAATCAGTTAATTCAAAATTTCGCCTACGGTAATTCAAAGAAGCTCTCATTCCCGGAAACATGAGGTACAGTTTTGAATGTTACCGTATTTGAATTGTTTAATTCAAAATACGGATAATTCGTAATTCGAAGAACAATGTCGGTCCCATTACCAAAATTCAGACTTTTTATTCAAAACTGCCCTTACATTAAAAAAAGAGTATTTTACAGAGTAATTTAAATTCAAAATTTCTCCGCGTCATGAAAGAACGCGTCTTCCGGAACATGCTGGGGTAGCTTTCTGCACGTTCACTCACTTCGGTGTGTCTATACAGTGTGCTTCATATTTACTAAGTTCGAGTAAAATTGAAATTCTTCTCTATTCAGCGTTTTAAGGAACACCACAATTTCATGTTCCGGGCAGTGGGCGGAGAAACATAACCTGCGAACGCTGGCAATGCCAACAGTTGGCGAAAGAGCGTGGTTCAAATAATCAATTCCGGCGCCCCAAACAATATTGTCATTGCCGATGAAACTGCATTTTTTTTAAAAATGCCGAGCCCAAAAGGACTTGAAGTTTTAAAGGAGAGAAGTGCCAGCCGAGAAATAGTACAAGGGTAGGGGTCACTGTACTGTGTTGTAATGCAGACGGAAGCGAGAAACTTTCTTCCCTCATCATAGGAAAGTTCGATAAGCCACGATGTTTTAAGGGCATCAGAACCTTCCATACAAGTACAAGGCATCTAAAAATGCAAACGGTACAGTAATCCAAGGGAGAAGCCATTTGCACAGGAGAGCCAGCATAATTTGTCTTCATCTTTGAATATTTTTTTTCTTTCATTTGTGAGGTTATGTTTATCACTGTTTTTATCCGAGGACATTATTTGAATAATGTAAATGCACCTTGTTGGATACATTTCGGAAATAGTGTTTTCATTGGCATATGAAAGGTTTAAACTGAGAATCAAGGTGATTGCACGCATTAATGGGTCTTAGAATAGTTTGTGACACGGCAAGAGTTGGCACTTCTGAATTACGATGGAAGTGCCTTGGCGGGATATCGTCAAATACAGTAGAGACAATACAGGACACTGAGCGAGATATCGAGGGACAGCTACTGGAGCTCACTCTAGCGGATAGACCTGAACGGTACTGATTCTGTCATAAGAGCACGTGTATTTTTGTGTTAAGTTTTTGGTGTTATTTATGCGTTTTCAGTGGGTTGACATAATTAAATAGTAGCGTGTGTCATTCCTTGATATCTCCTCTCAACATGAGGGGAAAGGTATGTGCTGTGTTTGGCTGCAGTAATTACGAAGTAGAGAAAAATGCGCGCTCGTTCTTCAGGTTTCCTTGTGACAAGAACATGCAAGTAATATTGTGTTTGCATATATATTCTTCCAGTGACAGAGATTTTTATAGTACTTCATAATCTTCTGACCTGCTCGACCCATGTTTTAACGGGCTTAAAATATAATACGCATATGTTATTGTATAGTGCAGCAGTTAACCTTCAATACCGATGTGTTGTTGTAGGTGTGATCTGTGGGTTTTGAAATGTCACAGAAGCGATTTGGATAAAGTGTACAAGAAAGAAGGGACGTTACGCTTGTATAAGAATTATAAGATCTGTTCAGATCATTTCCAGACCAGCGACTTTAAAAATCCTCGACTATACAGCCAAGGGTATGTTACATTTTTACTCTAATTGTACGTAAATATTCCTCAAAGCATCATTATCTACAACATTTTCAAACTTTTCTTTCTTTTATACCTCTTCTCAGATTAAAGCCAGGATTTTATAGATTTTCTTTCTGTTAGTAGGCTTCATGTTAAGAGGAAAATTGTCCAGCTATTAAATGTTAATTCATTGCAATCATATGTGTAAGGAATGTGCCGATATTTTTATTGACAAATGTCTTAATGTGATGATACATTGTTTTTTAATGAGGAAAAAAGACAGATCCAACCGTAAGATTTCAGGCAGGTATGCTAAAGCTAAAAAAGTAATGCATAAATGAAAGATCAAGCCATTTCACAGCAGTCCATTTCACACCTTGCTTATATGTCTAATTTCAGTCTTTGAATAATAACCTTTTAAATAATTCTTCATTCATTTATCCAGAATTACTTTAGCAACTTCGAAGTTAATATCTCAATACCACTGTCTTTCTAGACGTAATTTATTTATCCATTTCCGTATATACATTTCCATTGATATTTGAATTTAGCGCGATTTGTTCAGGTCAAGTCACTAGGAGCGCCACCGTCAAATTGTCTCCCATTTTAGCAAGGCGAAATCCTTAAGTGTCGTGTATTGTCTCTACTGTATTTGATATCGTACAAGGGTAGTCACTGTATTGTGTTGTAATGCAAACGGAAGCGAAAGTCTTTTTTCCGCTCGTCATAGGAAAGTTCGATAAGCCACAATGTTTTAAGAGCATCGGGTACTTTCCGTGCAAGTACAAGGCGTCTAAAATGCATACAGTACAGGAAACGAATGAATAAATCACTTGCACAGGGGAGCCAATATAGATTTCTCCTCGTCTTTGACTCATTTTTTCCTTTTCCAAAATTATATTGTGTGAGATTATGTTTGCCAGTGAGTTATCGAAGTGCATTATTTGAATACTGTGAATGCACCTTGTTGGATGGATACATTTTGGAAAAAAAAAATTTCCCCATGGCATCTGAAAGGTTTTAACTGTGAATCAATGTTAATTGCATGCAGGTAGAGGTCTTACATTATTTTTTGACGTCACAAGGGTTGGCATTTCTGAAGAGTTGGCAGCAGGGTTGCCACCTCTAGTACTTTAGTAGTAGATCTAGTACGTCATGATCATTTTTAGTACATTAGTTCTTTTTATGGAAATCTAGTACCTTTTACGGGGGTAGAGTATGAACTCTTCTAGTGCAGCAAAAGAACAAGAAAGAAATTGATAAGAACCTTCAGAGCCATGTTGAAGTTTGTAAACAGATTTTTTGGACGGTGGATTTTCGCGCTCCTATTTTAAGAAATCTGTCCATGGCGAACCTGGAAAATTACTAATGAGGTGGCATTTTCATCAGTATAATCCCATTAGCTATATATTTCCCGGCTGTAATTACAGAAAGTTTTAATGATATTAGATGTGAAATAGTGGTAAGCGAAGTCCACAGAAACTTAAAAGATTCTCAGCCTGGTGTGAAAATGGGAAACCGCGGAAAACCATCTTCAGGGCTGCCGACAATGGGGTTCGAACCCACTATCTTCCGGATGAAAGCTAACAGGTGCGCGCCTCTAACCGCACAGCCAACTCGCCCGGTGTTTTTGAAATTAAAAATCCTGTAGGCAACTACACCTTTCCAAATTTAATGAATTTTGTGAAGGCAGTGTTCTGTTTACTATATTCTTCTGCTGCAACAGAACGGGAGTTTTTTTTTGTGCTGTTACTACCAATAAGACCAAGTTGAGAAACAAACTCCAATCCTGTATGATGAATGGGCTCCTTCTGACAAATGAGAAACTAAAACGTACGTTAATTTTCACATTTCAAAACAGTTTATTGCTTTGGCATTGTTTTCCAAGGATTAAGACAAGAGTAAAATATGAAGATGAAAACCGGTAAGTTCTGTTCTGATTTAATAAATGTGTACTTTTGATAAGTATACTTTGATTTCTATAACTTACTGCCTTTATGAATAACCCTATTCCATTGTTAATAAATATTTAGTACCTTTTACCATAATCTAGTACCTTTTTAGGGGAAGATTTAGTACGAAAATATTTTTCCCGGTGGCAACCCTGGTTGGCAGTTAGTACGAAATCACGTAATTCGAAGTCCAATTTGTGTGTCCCAAGTCCCAAAGACTTCAAATTAACGAGGTTCTACTGTATAAAGAACCAACCTTAGAAGGAAAAAAGTATTTTGCAGATTATGCACTAAACATATGAGTAAAAGTAACTTATTTCCTTAATTTATATTTAAACAAAGTTTAAAAATAGTACAACTTGGCAGGCAAAACAGAATTCGATGGGGAACTATAAATATTAATGGGGCTTATGGAAAAAAAAGAAAGTAGATCTGGCTAAGTCAGTAAAGAGGATGTATCTGGGTGTATTATGGGTTAATAATATTTGGACAAGAGAAGGTAATAAGGAATAGATAGATTAGAGTGCTGTTAACAGTTGTTAAAGAGAGAAGTGCAGAGTGTGGGGTAGGACTGTTCATCAGGAATACTATTGCACACAACATAATTTCTGTTCGGCATGTAAATGAGCAAATGATGTGTGTAGATTTAGCACTTGGAAGAATTTAGATAAGAAATGTCTCAGTCTATTCACCATGTGAGGGTGCAGATGTAGTTGACAAGTTTTATGAAGCACTGAGTGACCTCACAGTCAGGGTCTACAGCAAGGGTAGTGTTAATGGGCGATTTCAACACGAGAGTCAGAAATAGAACTGAACGTGATGGTTAAATGCGGGGAAGATATGGAAGCTAATTGGATGGAGAAGCTTTTACTGGATTTCTGTGCCCGTATGGGATTAGCAGTTACAAAAACATTCTTCAAGCATAAGGCTAGTCACTGCTACACATGGAAGGGAAGGACTGCTAGATCCATAACAGACTATTATTATAACTTTAAATTCTAGAAATCTGTTAGGATTTTGCAGGTATTATCCAATCTGCAGTGAACTATTTTTAGGCCTAGGATAGAGAAAGTGAAATCTCTCTGCAGGTGAGTAAAGGTAGAAAATCAGTGTCGTGCGAGCGTTCAACTGAAGCAGATCGTTGATAGTGTTCGCTGTTCTTGACTGGTGCTGAACTGTTCGGAGTGTGTGACGCGACTACGTCCTGTCACTGGCTACCTGTAGATAAGTAATAGAGTGCATAGTTTTAAGGGATGTCTCTAGATAGTGGAGGTGGTGGTTTGGGTAGACCTCCAGATTCGATTCCGGTATCGAAAGAAAACCTAATCCTGGAACAAGTTTCTTTAGAAGGGATGATTGTGGATAAAGATCTACCTAATCAAGACGTTATGGATAGAGGCAGAGTTACAACTCCTAACACTAATAATAATACAGTGTCTCACAATGATAAACCCAACACTTATTCAGACATGCACATAGGGCCGTATATTGTCTATGTCGAATCGGATGATCCTGACAAAAAACTAGGATACCTACACCCTATGGCTTTAGGCAGACTTTTTTATGAACGGCAGATTCCCAACATCAAAGCCATTCATAAAAAGGGCCGAAATCGAATTCAAATTACTTTTAGCACTCGAAAGGATGCCAATAATTTTCTTTCCAACCCTATTCTTGAAGAGAAACGCTTGAAGGCATTTGTACCTTCCTCCAATATCCACAGAGTTGGTCTGGTGCGGGGGGTAGATACAACTATATCCGAGACTGAACTATTACAGTACATTGATTCACCATACCCAGTGATCAAGGTTCAAAGAATGAATCGCAGATCGTCCAAAGAGGGTAAGACCGAATACATACCTACCGGTACGGTAAAGGTCATCTTTCAATCTCAACAACTACCAAAGACCGTTTCTATCTTTAATGTCATTCTGGAAGTCCAAGCGTTCATTTTTGCACCTCTCATTTGTCGTAAATGCCAAAGATATGGCCATCCATCGACAAATTGCAGAGCTAGGGAACCTCGCTGCGGGAAATGTGCATTATCTCATAACACCCAGGAGTGTACACAGACATTGGTGAAATGCATCCATTGTGACGGAAATCATCCGGCAGGGGATGAAAGGTGTACCGAACATCAGAGACAGAAGGAAATTAAACGGATCATGAGTGTTGAGAATAAGTCCTTCTTGGAGGTAAAAAATTATTTTGCTCCTTTGGAACAGGATTTTAATCCTTTAACATTACCGCAACATTTCCCCTCGTTGGTACCTTCTTCTAGTACATCTGAACCATTAACCCCACGTAAAAGGAAGTTTTCTGCTATTGTAACTAGCCCACCCCGAAAACCATGTCGACCAGGTTTCGATAGAAGTAACTACATGAATTTGTTAAGGGACCCTCCACGGGAACAACAATCTATTCCGGCAATCAGATCTCAGTTACTTTCTAACTCTGGGAATGTACCCCAAATTCATAGTTCTACTAGTACAGACCAAGTCCGTTCTGGGAACTGTGTTCCTGAGGCTTCTGTCTCTAAGAAGGGTGAATCTTCTAACGTACGCATTCAGTCTGAGGGGAAATTTCAAGAATTATCGAAAAAATTTGACTTCATTATGAATCAAATGGGACAAGATGTTCAGTGGCGTCATTTACTTAAAGTTTTACACGATGAAGTTATTACTCTATTAACACATCACAAAAAATGAGAATTTTGCAGTGGAACTGTCGGAGTATTCTAAACAAGAAACACGAGTTAATTCAAATTATACAAGTTTTTGATCCACAAATCGTTATCCTTTGTGAAACATGGCTCAAACGAAACTATCACTTCCGAGTCACTGGTTTCAATGTCATACGTTTAGATGGTTATGTTGCGAATGGTGTGTGTATCCTTATTAAAAATAGTATCGATTTCCAAGTCAGAGAGATCAAATATGAAATTCCCAATGTTCAAACAATCGCAATTACTATCAATAATTTAACCGTCGTTTCCTTATATTGCCCTCCTAAAATTAGACCGACATATGACCAATGGAAGAATTTCTTCGCACAATTCCACACGTCCACTATTATTGGGGGCGATTACAATGCCCATAATCCAATTTGGGGAAGTGTTTCTTGCTGCAAAAAAGGCCGGGATATCGAGAACATCATAAATAAATCCCCTCTTACAATTTTGAATGATGGATCACCTACACGGATCACTGCGCCTAATACTAATCCCAGTGCTGTCGATCTGACTATTGCAACTATTGATTTGGCTCATAAGCTTTTGTGGCAAACAGGGAATGATACCCACCAAAGTGATCATTTTCCTATTTTTATTACTATCACATCGACCGAGCTCCGAAAGCCAAACAAATTTCCGAAGAGTGTACGACAAATGAAACATATGGATACTTCCTTATTTCAAAGGTATATTCAGGATAACTTGTCCATTGTCGATAACGCAGGAAATAATGATCAATACCAGACATTACTAAATATTATCACGCTGTATTTAGACACGTACCATCCACCTGAAATTAAATACCCGTCTCAATATTCCCCACACGTTCGTTGGTGGGATGAAGAATGTTCGGCATGTGTACAGCGTCGAAAAAATGCTTTAAGGAAATTGCGGCATGACGGGACAATGGCGTCTTATCTTCAATACAAGAAAATAGCCGCCCAGATCCAAAAATTATTCAATGAGAAACGACGATTGGCTTGGAAAATGTTCACAACTTCATTAAATAGGCAAACTCCTCTTCGAGACGTCTGGGCTGCAATTCGAAATTTATGCAACTCCAGCCGCAATAATCCACCCCATAACGACTGGGATAGTACGACTCTCCTTCAATTTTATCAAACTCTAACTCCTGATTATGTCGTATCTCAGCTCCAATATCCGATAACTGGTATTACGCATAAATTTCAAACCTTGCTGCTACCAATAATCCCATCGGAATTCGATGTTGCTTTATATCATACGAAAACCACTTCCCCAGGAATGGATTATATATCCTATCATATGCTTAAAAGTTTACCCCCACAAGCTAAGAATATCCTCCTTCACAAATTTGACTATATCTTGGAATTTGGTACTATACCTATGGAGTGGAACTATTTCGTATTAGTACCTATCAAGAAACCTGGTAAACCGAAATATGATCCAACTAGTTACAGAGGAATTTGTCTAAGTTCTTGTATTCGGAAACTGTTTCAAAAGATCTTACTCAACAGAATAATGTGGGCTCTAGAATATTATGACTTACTACCGAAGTACCAGTTTGCATTCCTCAAAGACCGCAGCACGACAGATGCTTTGAATATCTTATTAGTTGATATATTGTTAGCAAAATCCAGAAAACAACACGTTATGGCTGCCTTTTTAGATATTAAAGGTGCTTATGACAATGTTCATATTCCCATCCTACTCCAGAAACTAAGTACTATGGATTTTCCTTCCACGTTGCTTAATATCTTAGGACAATTATATACGTATCGACGTGTAAGTCTCCCTCAAATCGCTCATCAAAGCAATTGCCGCTCTGTATCCGTTGGGCTTCCACAAGGGGACATTTTAAGTCCGATTATGTATATGTTGTATACTGCGGATCTTGAAAAGGAAATTGTAAAAACGGCTCGGATACTGCAATATGCCGATGATATAGTCATCTACTGCACTCAAAATACCATAGAAGAATGTCGTCTTACTCTAGAGAAGACTTTAGAATTCCTGCAGACGTGGATGATACAAAATGGTTTAGAGATAGCACCGGCAAAAAGTTCAATTCTCATATTTACCCACAAACGTATATATGATAAGTCTCCCATTAGATGCGGTGAACAGGAAATCTCCGTCAAAGAAACCGTTAAGTATCTAGGGGTAACGATTGATAATAAACTATCGTGGAAAAATCATATTGCAGAGATCTGTCGCAAAACGGAACAAAAGCTCCATGTATTAAGATCCTTAACGAACAGAACCTGGGGAGCTGACCCAGCTACCCTTTTAACTGTATATAAAAACATTATCAGGTCTGTTTTTGACTATGGTAGTCAGTTTATAGATATGGCTTCGTTGGATCAAAAACAGCGATTAGACAAAGTACAGTACAAAGCTGCTCGACTGATTACAGGTTCAATGAATTCGACTCCTACAAATGCTTTACTAGCTGAAATTACCGAACCACCGTTACATTTACGACGCAAACATGTAGCTACTAAATATATTCTCAAGAAAATGGCCCGATATAATCATCCGATTCTTCCCAAGCTGCAGTTATTATCTGAATATTTTGGAAATGGACCTGTAGTACAACACAAATATCCGGCACTCCTGTGGGCTTATGTTCAGTTTATATATCTACGACCTCACGTTGTTCAAACAAGAACGCACCCTAAGTACTCTATCATGTTTCCTGCGACTATACAGTTACCTACTATCATCCGTACAAAATTCGATGATTCCAGTATCTCCGAGAATTTAAACAGACTGATAGCAACTAAGTCATTCAAAATTATTATAGATCAATATAATCAATACATTCCATTTTATACTGATGGATCAAAACATCAAGACACATCCGACGTAGGAGCTGCTTTTTATTCCCCTATGCTGCAATTATCTAAACAATTCATCTTACCCCAATACGCATCCATCTACACAGCTGAAATATTTGCAGTTCGTCAAGTGTTAATATATATTAAACATTCTACGATCCAAAAGGCCCTCATCTGTACAGATTCTCTCAGTGTTCTTCAAGCATTAGAAACTCCTACAAAGGCGGACAATTGGTATATAGAAAATCTACAACTATTGTATGATCTAACTATAGATTCACAATTAAGTATTTATTTTCCACCTAGTCGATACAATGATTGCTTAAGGCAATTTTTAATGGTCAAAAGTGGTACATGTTTCGTATATTATCAACATCTTCAGCCACATAACACTGTTTAGATGAAAAATGTATAAAATTGACAAAGTAATGCTTTGTCAATTTTATACATCATTGTATCGACTAGGTGGAAAATAAATACTTAATTGTGAATCTATTGTAGTGCGATACGGACCATGAAGCTGATTTTATGTGATCTAACTATACTCAATCGTTCCGTATTATTTACATGGGTGCCAGGACATTCTGGCATAACAGGCAATGTCATGGCCGATAAACTGGCCAATGAGGCAGCTGATGGACAAGGACTACGCTACCATATTGCACTCCCACACAATGATGTATGGAAAATTTGTCAGAAATTTCTCCGAGAAAAGTGGAACGAACATTGGTGTCAATCTGCACAATTTAAAGGTACACATTTCTACAATATTCAAAATAACATTGCTATTAAACCATGGTTCGCAAAAGGCAAGTACACTCGACGTCATATCACTACTTTAGTCAGACTTCGCTTGAATCATGCCTGTACACCGGAACATCTGTATCGTTTAAAGATTAAGGAAAACAACTTGTGTAATTGTGGTCACTATGTCGGCACTATAAATCATATTTTGTTTCAATGTGAGAAATATCCCCGACAGCAACAACATCTCATTTCCACTTTACTATCACTCGGATTTCAACTTCCTCTCACTATTTCTTGTTTAGTATACCATCCGACAGTTCGCTTAGCTGAGTTACTAACTTTTTTCACGCATGTAATATCCTGATTTAATCTGTACGATCCTGCCTCCCTTATTTGTGATCTGGTCATGTATGTCTATAGTAGTAAATCGCCGTGATAGATCACACTGGCGTGAAGATGTAGAACCCTGTGTCCCCGTGCTAAATCCCTGCAACCTAACACATGTCAACTTGTTCTGTTGTACATATCTGTAGTATTAGACGCCTCGACTATTCCTCATGTCTCTTTCCTACACAACCTCTCCCAATCAAAGAGAATGCTCCCAATACACTAGTGTGTACTTCCGTTTCCCACTACCCTCAAATCTATCCCATTTTGTAACAGACACTTTGATTGGTGAAGTTTAAACCAACCCAGTGACTGGACGTAGTGCGCTGCGCAGAGTCCAAGAACAAACAAAGAAGAAGAAGAAGAAGGTAGAAAATGTCCAGGATGAGGAAGTAAGATAGAAGTACGTGGGTAAGATTAGTGAAAAGTTACAAGTAATCAGTGTAACTAAGAATGGACCCTTCCCCTTCCCCCCATCCAAAATAATATTTTGAGCCCCTTCCTCAAATTCTGACATGGTGCAAGAATGATGTTTCCTACTCTTACAAGGATAGTCACTGTACTGCTTTACATACTAGAGGTACAGTATATTTTAAACTAGCCACAAGTGGCATCCATGATCATTTTCTGAAGCTTCGTGTTTCATTGATAGAAACTCATTAACCACACAATTCCCACATTAATACGGCGAGTTTCATCGCTCTCTATGGTGAGTAAAGCCAATGAACTTAACCTCCTCTGTTGCATGATACTGCGGATGTTATTGTGACCGGTAAAGCAAGATTTTTGCCACATTGTACGCAAATCAGGGACATAACTAGCAATAACCAAGTTTTCTTTCACAGTTGGAACGTTACAGATGTTTTTTTTGAAATCTCCATCTAACTCACATCTGTAACGACCACTACCACTGTCAATATTTTTTTCACTATCAGATTAAAAATCACTTTTTTGTGCCGAGATATATCAATACAAATTTCAAAATTGCTGTGTGCTGAAATGTCACAAACCCAAACATTGCATTCCCATGACTTAAGTGCTGCATTCTCACTTAAATTTTCAACTTGCATGCCGGACACTGGTTTATCATAAGACGTAACACTATTGCTACTGGAACCTGGCAAAGAATCTTCACCTACACTTTTAAAGAAACATACAATTTATGCAACTTTGTAACAGATTCTTCCTTTTCACGTTCTCTCATGTGGTTTCAGAAACCACGTAAATACTTAGATTTACCACTGCTTGCACTCATAATATTAATTCGTGCACATGTCACCAACTGAACTGTCTAAAACTGACTCTGAATTACCACCCTGATCTGATTCTAAATTTGGGATCAGGGATTTCCCTTTGAATTATGCAATGCAATTAAGCGAGAGTTTCAAGTTCAGCAGGAGGGGAGAGATGATGTAATCCAAGCCTAAAACCTACAATGATTGTGCAGAAGTACCTCGAAGGACCTGGCAACACTGACCATCAATGAAGTTCACTGCATTGATATTTTTATGCTTGTGCATGCATGTTTTCATTTCAAATGTAAACAAAATTACATATTTAGGTATAGTGTGATATAGAACAGCTTTGTGAGCACCCTGAACCCTCCCTCTCTCCGCACTGCAGGTCCGTTAATTACATCCCTGCAAACAATAGACAGTAAGCAGTTTCAGGACATAGAAAGAGAATGAGTGGTATACAGGGATACCGTAGTAGAAACAGCAAGAGAATGACTAGGAACAATTTTGTATAAAGATGGAGAAAAGGTGAACATTTTGGTGGAATGAAGAAGTGAGGGCAACTTTAAATTTAAAAGGAAGGTTTATGATTCCAAACAAGGACTGATGAAGACTAAGAAGTGTACGTAGATGAAAGAAACAAAGTGAAACAAATAATTATTGAACCTAAGAACATGTGGGAAGGTTTCGGCATTAACCTGGAAAAGCGTAAGTCAAGTGGCAGTGAAACCTTTCTGGACAGTAATAAAAAAATCTCAGAAAACAAGGGGAAAAAGTTTTGTGTAAATGCAGATCCTTGGGATTCTGGATAGGCGGCGGGAATATTTTGAAGATATTTTCAGCATTAAAGGATATATTTCTGTTGATGTTACAGACAACCGACCTCATGGGGAGGAGAACAGTGATGTCAGTGAAATTGTGTTTGAGGAAGTAGAAAAGATGGGAAATAAACTCCATTGTCATAAAGCAGCAGCAATAGATGAAATTAGACCTGAAATGGTGAAATATAGCAGAAAGGTAGGTATGAAATAGCTTCATAGAGTAAAAAAATTAGCATGAATGAAATGTAAGGTATCATCTGATTGGACGAATAACATCCACAGTATAAAAAAAGTGAACGGGAAGGATTGCAACTATCATTGAGGTATTTCATTGATCAGTATACCAGGCAAGGTGTTCACTGGCATTTTGAAAGGGAGAGTGCGAGCCATGGTTGAGAGTAGGTTAGATGAAAACCAGTGTGGTTTTAGACCGCAGAGGGCCTGTCAGATCACATTTTCAGTATGCGACAGGTAATTGAAAGATATAATTTTTTAGTGTGGCTATTTCTAGCCTGGTGCAGCCCTTGTAAGGCAGACCCTCCGATGAGAGTGGGCAGTTAGAAAAGACTAAACTTTCACTTTTGTTGTTCCTAGAACAATGCACAGATCGCAGTACAGGAGAATTGATCTCACGGTTCTTGTGAGAGTCTCGAGATCTGAGACATCACTCTCGAGATCTGAGACATCAGTCTCGAGAATCTCTAGCGAGAACGTTGCCCATCACTATTGTTCCTCCCATAGCAGCCACCTTACTTGATGGTAGAATTGTGATGCCTCGTTGATTTGGTAGTTTACCTCATGTTTTGCCACAATGTCTTTTGAGAAAATGCAGCCGAAATACTTGAAATCTGCGATGCTGTCCAGCTTTGCTTCATTCAGCATTACAACGGGTTCATCTCCTTTCTGCTACACCAAACTACCAGTAATAATATTTTGGATAAACACTGGCATTTGGATCTGCTTATGCCTTTTGTAATGAACACAGATAGCTTTGGACAGTATGTCCAAATTTCTTACATTGTAGATGGTTCTGAAGAAAACCTTTCATACTCTGCATTCTGATGTATTGTGGCCAGATCATAATGATAGTCCAGCCATAAGATCACAGTTGCTTCATTAGTGCCAGCCAGGAGCACGTGCGGGGTAACGAGCAAGATAAACCCGCAGACACTGAGCAACATTCAGACACCAAGCAAAGAAGAATTCCCATCCCTAATTGGATTGTAACTACCAGCTAACAGTAGGGGGATAAAAGATGCATTATGATTCCAAGTTTATAGCAAATGAATACTTAACAACTAAGGAATATAGGACAGAGTTCTTCATATCTTCATTATAGAACTAAGTTGATGTTTTCTTGAGGTTCAGCATGTAAAAATGACAATTAACATAATAAAACTTGGTTACAAAGAAATACAATCTTTAATTTTTTGAGGGTTGAAAGATCCATATAGAAGAGTTCATAGGATGGACGTATGGCATATTCAAGTGCCAACATGGATACAATTGCATTTTACATAAACATGAGAGTGAACAGACAGAAACATTAACAATTCCACTCCTTGAACACCATTTTAAAAAACAATTAGTATGGTTTAAGGGAGGAAGTTAAAACAACCACTCAATTGATAAGATGGCAAGACTATGTTACCTGTTGACATATTCCTGTGTTTTGTTTACTTTTCCAGAAATGTTTGAGTAAGCTGTGCAATTGTTTCTGGAACTCATATTAACACATTCAGAACCATAGATCAGTTAAGGCATTTAGTGAGACCTTCATGGGCGCAGCCGTCGGTCAATTAAGGCGTATAAGTGCTGGCGTGAACAAAATGCCATATATTTTGTACAGCCCTTGCAAGGGTAAGGTACTGAAGACACATGATAAAGGAACATCTTTTTTTCTTCCTGTTAGAATTAAGAACTCCTAGAGGACAAAATTCCAGCAATTCGATTTTTTTTGGCAATCCTCTCCAGTATAAAGAAACTGGAATGTATTTCCTTTCTCATACAGATTGGTTCAAAGATATGAGCTTCACTGTTGTTTCCGTATTGAACTGAGATCACAGAGATGAGTTATTTATAAGGTTCGACCTATTAGTATTGAATAGGTTGAACCTTATAAATAACTCATCTCTGTAAAGATAGGTTATCGCACTTAATTATTATTACCCAGAACCTAAGTACAATTTGAAGTTCAAAGATACCTAATATCATGCCGTCAAAGTCTTCTAGGTATGTCTTTAGGTATGTACAACATTTTAAGTTTGTAGAACTACTAGTTCGATTTTCTAATGTGCTTTTGTAAAGGTCTACAAGAGCATTTAAATCACTGGTCTGTGAGTTTAAATGCCCCACTGAGTGGATGGTACTGAATGTGTTCTATTATAGTAGTTACCACTGTGTGATCAATTTCTGTCATTTATAACATAGTTACTTATGAGTTATTTTTAGCCAGATTATTCCACAATTTGTATGATAGAGTAAACAACAGGGTGAGAACAATGAGGATGGTCACCATGAAATTTAATGTGCGTTAGGAGCGACTACTTAACTTTAGATTCCATGTCTTGAAATTCCACGAGTAATTTATTAAAATGTACACTTCATACAGATTATGATAAAGAATAAACAAAGTCATCTTCATATCAGTCATGAAGGCCCTTGAAAGGGTAAAGTGGTTAGCTATACACCCGCCGCCTTTGCTCCCACGAATTAACCTGGTATTCATTTTTTTGTGTAGGCTGAGTGAACCTGAGGGCCATGTGTACCTCCAGAAGTGGCAAAAGAATTTGACAGTGCATTTGACCATATAACAGTCTGCAGTTTCCCTCATCCACATACAGTTGATTGGGTAAAATAAAGCTCCTCTCCATTTTACTTACCGAGCTTGATAGCTGCAGTCGCTTAAGTGCGGCCAGTATCCAGTATTCGGGAGATAGTAGGTTCGAACCCCACTATTGGCAGCCCTGAAGATGGTTTTCCGTGGTTTCCCATTTTCACACCAGGCAAATGCTGGGGCTATACCTTAATTAAGGCCATGGCCACTCCCAGCTCTTTTCTGTTCCATCGTCTCCATAAGACCTATCTGTGTCAGTGCGACATAAAGCAACTTAAAAAAAAATCACTTTATTTGTATACTGCTCTAGATCCACTACCATGTTCCATTCCAGGTCACATTCCATATATCATTCTTAACTAGGTTCATCCATTGTAATCGGAATCTTCTTCAGCATCTTTTTCCTTTAATTGCAGAATTTCCTTTGGCATTCCTTTCATAATTCCTAGCTGAGATCAGTGGCATTTTGAGTGTATATATGCGGCCACTATGTGTTGTTTTCTCACAAATTTGAGAAATCCTGTGGGACAAAATTCTGTGACTATAAGCAGTCTTAATGTTATGCAAACAGCATTATTTCATACAATGTAATACATCCAAAACATCTCAGTTTCCTTATCGTCACTCACAAGGAGAGACAAAAGCTATGGGTTCACTGATTTTGTTCAAACTTTGGGAGGTTGACCTAGGTTGAAATAAACAGACACATCCAAGAGTTATTTAATGAGAAACAGGCCCGTTCATTGTAACTTTTAAGAACAGGTATGTTTTAGTATTCTAAATGTTATATTTTATGCTTCAAAACACTGACAAACTTGGAACTGCAGGACTGTCTCAAGTTTGAGGAGCACTAATGCCTCATTTCTATTTTTTCTTTTGCTCTATTTGTTTTTATTTCTTTGTCCATGTAGTTGTATTATCAGCAACTGCACAAATGAAATACAAGCAGTATTGAAACAAATATCTTGACTATCATTCAAGGTTTGCTATTGCTGTTGTCAAACATAAACTGTTTCTCTCTCTCTCATCATAACTGCAGTAGTAGTTATAGAACTAACAGGAATAACAAACTCAAGACTTGACAAATTCAAGTCATGAGTGACTGGACAGGATGACAGTAAACAAGTTTCTATTACAGTTGATATTTAACCTGTGTCTTTCCTAGTCTGCACTGCCAAAGTAAAAGACAGAATATGAAAGGAATAAAACAGGAAGAAGTACAGGAAAAGTACACGAGAGGCCACATGGAAGTCATGGGTGCTGAAGACTAGGCCAGCAGTAATACAGATAATGTTCTCTCTATCAACAGATACACAGGCTGTTAAATTTAAATGATCTCTTTCTCATTAAATAAAGGTCAACGGGACAAAACCTCGGACACGTCTGTTTCACACATCAAATGAAGCTCCTACTACAATCAGAAGAGGAACCAGATGGATTACCATTTCTGAATAGAAAATACATTTTGAATCTCTTCTTACAGAGGACAGAGAAGGATATTGAGAACAGCATGAAGTTGCAAATTATGACAGGGAAGAGGTGACTGAGAATGAAGTATCCCAGACCCTTCAGAAATCAAAAAATAACAAGAGAGCTGATCCTGCAGGTATAGCAATGGAATTATGAAATATGGAGGACCTAAAGTAGCAGCAGCAATAGTAACTTCTTCTTCTACCGCTTTTCCCACATCTGTGGAGTCGCGGATGAAAACTGTATCACACAAGTGGATTTGGCTGTTTTTTTACTGCCGGATGCCCTTCCTGATGCCAACCCTATATGGAGGTATGTAATCACTATGGCATGTTTCTATGGTGGTTGGTAGTATGTTATGTTGTCTGAATATGAAGAGGGACATGTTGGGACAAACACCCAGTCCCCAGGTCAGAAGAATTAATCGGATGCAATTAAAATCTCTGACCCGGCCGGGAATTGAAGCCGGGACCCTCTGAACCGAAGGCCTCAACACTGACAATTCAGCCAATGAGTCGGACAGCAGCATTAGTAACTATCTTCAACAAATTGGTTAAAGGAGATGAATACACCAGGTATGGAAGACACCCAATATTCCTGTTATTTATATTTATATATTTATGAGATCTGATTAATTATAGAGGAATAAGTACCATGGCTTTGGTGAGTAGGTTGTTTAGTAGTGTAGTAAAGACCAGATTGGAAAAGGTTGTATGTGGTGTTGTATGTCAGGAACAGGTGCGTTTCACTGCCAGGAAAAGTTGTGTGGATAACTTGTTCTGTGTCAGAAAATGACAGCAAAATATCAAGATCTTCATTTGGTGTTTGTTGATATAGGGAAGACTTGTGATTCTGTGCCAAGGAAGTTATTATGGAAGGCATTGGAAAATGTTAGTACAGGCAATTCAATGATCGAGTTGGTGAAAAGAATGTTCTACACATGCAAGGCAGGTGTGAAGATTGGTAATAAGATATCAGAAAGTTTTGAAACAAGTGAAGGATTAAGATAAGGCTGTACTATGTCACCAACTGTGTTTAAGTTGTATTTAGAAGTTATTCTTTGTTACTGGAATACACAGAGTAAAAGTTTGCATGCGCCAGTACAGCATCAATGCTTACATTCACTACTGTTTGCTGATGACCAAGTACTTCTGGCTCTGAATATAAATGATGCCATGTATCAAATGAGAAAGTTAGTGAATGCATATAGACACTGGGGATTAGCAGTCAATTTGGATAAAACCAAAAATCTTGTTGTTGGAAGTGAGCAAAGGGAGGATTGAATTTTGAATTGAGCCGGGTGAGAAAAGTGCATGTGTTCAAGTACTTGGAAATGGACAAGATTGGCCAACATGATGTGGATATATCCCACAGGATAAGTCAAGCAAGGATAGCCAATAAATCTTTAAATGAGATCTTTTGGAGTCGACACATTTCCAGATGAACAAAGAAAGTGGTGATGCGTGTTTTGATTAAAAGAATTCCAACATATGGCTCGGAATGATGGACACTGAAAAAGAGACAAGAGTGAAGCTGTGGAAATGAGTGTGTTACAGTGGAGCATGAAAGCTACCTGCTTGGATCAGCTGAGGAAATAATATGTGAGAATAGAGGAGGATGCAGAAAAACCATTTATGGATAGCATTGATGCTTGAGCACTGACATAGTATGGACATTTCTTTCAGGCAGAGGAACAGCAATGGCCACAGTGTTTGTTCAACTGGTCTTCACCAAGGAGAAGATGTCAAGAGATACCAAGGGCAACTCAGAGGCAAATAACAGTTAAAGCCATGGAAAGGTGAGATCTATCCGAAAAAGACTGGCAGGATAGGCATCTGGTAATAAGTGGAAACGCTTGCAAAAGTAAGTAAAATGTTTTAAAATTATCCATGTTTCAGCTACACTATGGTAGCCCTTGTCAAGACAAAATGACAAAGACTGGAGGACACCTGTTCTTTTATAGCGTCTGAAGTCTAGATGTTAGTACCATCGACTTTCGTTTCTCTCGGACTGCTGATACTAACATCTGCACAGTGTGTCCCATTGGGTTCAATCTTCCGTCGTCTGGCAGCCAATAATGACTGCCCTTGCAGAACAGGACCAAGCCGGGCAGTATTTGGAAAATTTAGATTCATCCTGACCAACAAGGATATTTGAGTTAGCCTGGTGTACAACCCATGCATCTTACCTGTTACAACTTATGGCTTAGAAACTATGACACTACCAAAGGCAAGTGCTTTAAAGCTACAATGCACACAGCAAGCTATGGAAAGATGGATGTTGGGTATCAGCCTTGGGGACAAAATTTAAGTGGAGGAAATAAAAATGCAGGCAACATATGTCCTGGAAAGAACTGCTAGATTGAAATGGCAACGAGTGGGACACATGGCTAGACAGATGGATCTCTAGGATTGTTTACTAGAGACCACGCGAATACAGGAGGAGTGTAGGAAAACAAGAGAAGAGATGACTTGATGAAACGAAGGCAGCAGGAACATCGTGGTACCAAGTCGCTCAAGATCAAAGAGACTGGAAAACAATGGAAGGATAAGAAGAAGAGATGAGGTAGTTCACTCTATGTGATTGTGTAGTGTGATGCTGAGGGTACAGCGTGACAGATTAGAGTGCTCTTTCATCTTCAAAGCAACAGAGACCTTTAATTCAAACTTTCCAGCACTTTAGTAACCAATTTTACTGTCTTCTATGGAAGCAAAAATCTTCTTCAAAAAGTCTACATTTCCAGGTGTTTGTCACATTTCACAGTGTTGTTATACCTTCATTTATTCAGTACCGAGTGGGCTGACTGTGCGTGTTAATGCAATACAGCTATACACCCAAAGCTCTGCATTTAGGAGGCGAGTGGGTTCGAACCCTACCATAGGCTGTCCTGAGAATGGGTTTCTGTGGTTTTCCATTTTCACTTCTAGGCAAATGCCGAGGCAGTTCCTATTCATAGGCCGCAGCCGATTCCTTTCATCTCCTTACCCAATTCCATTCACCATCATTCATTTCATCTTCATTAGCTCCTCACTGGAAGCTGGTGTCTGGAAGGGCATTTGGCAGAAAAAAAGGCATCATATAATTTCTCTCACCTCATCCCCAATCCTGTAACAGGAAACAGGACTAAGGGGTAGACACAAATTTATTTATTTAACATATGGCTACAGAACCACACAAAAAATTAGAGTAATAAATATATACAGTAATGTATGTATAATATATACAGCTATTTTTGAGAAAACTGAGATCATGCCAATGAAATCCCTTGACATAAACTAAGTCATCATAAATGATTAAAAAATTAACGTAGTCCTACACTTTAAATACCTCAGAGGAATAATTATGCACAACTTAATCTAGAAAGTAACATGGATAAATAGAACCAACAAAATGAAAAAAGGACAATTTCTAACCTGGTCAACTTATAACAAAAAATGGTTGTCAAGAGACACTAAGATCCAACACTACAAAACTGTAACTTTGCCTGAAGCCGCTTACGCTTACAAAACCTTGTTCCAAATTAAAACTGGAAAAAAAAAAAAAAATTCAGAACTTGCATAAATAAAAAGTACCAGGTTGAAGGAGACTGAAAAATCCTCCCCAATGAAACTGTCTATTGAGAGATTGACCCAGTTACCAGCACGACGAAGAAGAAAAGAATCTTTTATTTCCTTCACATCTTACAATTACCAGAAAACAGGATTTTACGACAACTAGTGATGAGAAATCTGGGAAAGAAGACAGGAATGCATTGGATCAAAGAAATTCAAGAGGATCTCAAAACAGCTGGACTCGAAATTACAGATGCAGAGAACAAGAATAAAATGACCACCCTTCTTAAGAATCACAAATGTTCAACTGAAATGATGCACAGAAGGCCTGTAGAGATTTCAGATGAATTAAGAACACTGTGATCAGAACGAATCAAGAAGTACTGGGCAGATAGGAAGAATCAAACAGTACAACCTTCAAAGAAAAAGTGTACATGGAAGACTCAAGTGCTCCAATGTGGCCAATAAAGTTAATAATAATATACAGCAGTGAGGTGTCAACACCCTTGCTAAAAGAACTGTGCATGATGTTCATTCAGATACTGAATTAATCATGGCGAAGTATTTACAAGATCTGCCTAAGTCCTTGGGATAAGGGCAGCAGACATTAATAAATGATGTGTTCGACAATGATGGAAAGGTCATAATCACAATAACGGGAGCTCTAGACGCCCCACTTATGGTATGAGTGTGCAGCACATTGACCATGTGTTAAACGAAACAGGTTCAGTGCTGACCAAGTCCTGCCAGGCAGATAAAAGCCTCTTGGAGTGTAATTTGGATTGAGCAGTATGAAATTGTGGAACTACGTGTGCCCATTACTTTTCCTATCTCGCACTTAAGCTGAAGTCCATTTCTGGCAGATCATTGCCTGTGATAATTGGTGGGTAGCACAATGGATTGGTAGGAGAGCGTTGTACGAAATCTTATTGTACTCTTGAAGTAAAGATTTTCAATAATAATGTCATTTGCTTTACGTCCCACTAACTACTTTTTCGGTCTTCGGAGACGCCGAGGTGCCGGAATTTAGTCCCGCAGGAGTTCTTTTACGTGCCAGTAAATCTACTGACATGAGGCTGTTGTATTTGAGCACCTTCAAATACCACCGGACTGAGCCAGGATCGAACCTGCCAAGTTGGGGTTAGAAGGCCAGCGCCTTAACCGTCTGAGCCACTCAGCCCGGCAGTAAAGATTTTGACTGTTGCAGATCAGATGGAGAAATGTGAGAGAGGAGTGGTAGCCAGCACGTTGGGTACACGGATTGTTCCGAAGGTTATTCTCATTGAATTATATATTCTTTGTACGTGTGCTATTTAACCCATAAGACTATCATGTTTTCTGTGCATTAAGTTGGATAACTGAAACTTTAAACTTCTTCTGGTTCCATCTCCTTACAGAAGCTCGGTGACCATCATGGAGTAATTTTGTGTTTCCCGTAGCAGGGTTGTCGTATGTGGATATTGAACCACTGTTGGAGGTTCCACGCCCATACCTATATTTTCCTTCAATGTTCAGTTGTATCAGGCTGAATTTACCATTTCTGAAGGTGTAATCAAAATAGGCTGTTTCTGGCATTTTGCAAAGGTTAAGATATGACATGATTTCCTAGCACAACCCAGCACCTTCTCAGAAAATAACATATTGATGTGATGAAATTATGCATGACATAGTGAAAGCCAAGTTTTGTTTACGTCTGAATGGTCCAAGGCAAACTGTTTTCTCCAAGGCACATGATTACTGACCCAAAACGCAACAATATTGGTTTGATTTCAAATAGAAGTGATGAATGAAAGAGGAGGTTATGCTTACTTAACCCTCTAGCGTACTATAATTCCTCTTGCTCACATGATAATAGTACCATTATAGACAAAGGAAACTTCTCTCTGCTATACAGGGATGTCTGGTTATTTGAAATTTTTCTCCATCCCTTCCCTGCATCAGTAAGCGAGCATCCAGGGTGAGTAACACACCATTAGCTTGGACTGACGCCACTTTTTATTTATTTACTTTATGTCGCACCAACACAGATAGGTCTTATGGCTACGATGGGATAGGAAAGGGCTAGGACTGGGAAAGATGCAAACGTGGCCTTAAGATACAGTCCCTGCATTTGCCTGGTATAAAAATGGGAAACCACAGAAAACCATCTTCAGGACTACTGACGGTAGGGTTTGAACCCACTATCTCCTGAATGCAAGCTGACAGCTTCATCAACCAAAGTGTGCAGCCACCCGCTTGGTGGCTACATTTTCTCTAAGCATTCTCTCACTTAATAGAACTTCATACCAGTAAAACATTTGAATTTGCCAGTGATCACTGTCACATGTTCATTCATCAAGCAATAAAAATAAGATCTAATCGTTAGTATTAAATACATGTTTTAACCTTATTGTAGGAATATACCTTTCGGTTATCTGGCAATACACATTTATTAATAGAAAATAAACTCTTGTTTATATTTTGTTTTTTGCTATTATGCAACAAGGAATACTGACATATGGATATATGAGGAGTGTCTGTTCAAAAGGGGCTATTTCTGCTTCAGAAAGTAAATCTGTATTTCATCCATATACATTACGGTAGTTGAATATTATCGATTGCCATGAACAACCCAGACCAGAAAAATTTAATTCCTTAAAAGTTGTACCAAACCTAATTGTGGGTACGTTCCATGTGCCTTTTATTTTACGATTCTTGTGCTTTTCCCAACAACTTTCTTAAGGTAGAAATAGCACTTTTTGAACATACCCTCCTCATATATAAACAGCAAATCTGCAGTCCCATTCTACTCTTTATGTGTAGCAGGTCATGTAAAATGTTTTCCTAATATACACTGTTACACAATGCAGAAAAATTAAAATATAGTGGACAACCTCTTTCCTGGCCGACTTGGTGGATATCACTTCCAGTTTCCCATGGTCACAAGTGCCCATGCTACCTTGCACTCTGCCCTGCTTGAGGACATGATGTAACTTGTTTCATATTATTCTTGTAACAACAGTAGCATAATATGTTTCAAAATACTGTTTAAAAATCTGAAAAACCCAATTTTGGTACTATAAATATACTAAATATACTATAAAAGGCCATTTCTTCTTCTTTCATTTTGGCTGACTGTGGACCACGTTAATTCGATTGCAGCTGCTTCTGGGCTTTGATTCTTTCCAAGTAGTCTGCATTCTTTCACTCTGCAATCTCCTCTTCTCTTCTGTCCAAGGTGCTCAGGACTGGGATCTAACTTTTTCTTAGACTCTTGGTGTTCTTGTTCCTTGACTTGTAAGCTTCTTTGTTGCTGACTTCCATTCCTTGTATTCCCACTTTTTTCAGGATCTCCTTCACCTCCCACCACAGTTTTCCTGGTCTAAAAAAACCTTTTATTTTAATATTGTCAGTTTAACTGGCCATTTTGTTATCTGACCAAGGGTATGGTCTCAAGCAGGCCAGTAAGAGGGCATCCGCTATATTATCTTTGGTTTCGAGTGTACCACTTAAAAGCTGAACGGAGTACATGACTGTACAAAAGAAACTAACTCAGATAGCCATCAGCTGTAACTTGGAGCTTAGTGGATTGTTCACTTCCTCCCTACCACAGATATTTTAAATTGACAGAAAATGAGAGCACATCAAAATGGACACTTAGATGAGATTCACTAATTGGAAGACATACCGGGGAAGGGCAGGGTAGACACTTCATTTTGATAAGCACACGTTAACATAAAAGGCAGCCAGCACTAAAAAAATATATCAAATTATAAAGACAAGAAAGCATACAAAATCATAGGCAAGTAGGAACTATGCATCAATAAAATACATCCAAAATGTTATTAATTTCTTATTCTACATCAATAATAATGGCAACGAGCAAAAGAACAACATTGTAACAGCAGGCCGAGAAGAGAGCTCTCCAGTGAGTATAAAGTTAACCTGTATACAGAGCTTCACAATTTTAGTACAAGGAGAAAGGATCTTAATTTAGGGTGACTAAGGGCCAGTTCAACCATCTGCTGGTAAACTAGATGGCAGCAATGTGAGAGGTAGACTACCAGGGGGTGTAAATCACCTAATATTTTGGCTTGCATACTACCACATCGGTGTAGGTGCTGTGTAGCTACCCAGAACTAGACACCGATGTATGGAATTGTCTAGAATGATTTCCAGCAATTTATTGCATTTGACCGAGTTTTTGTCAGATGTATAAAGCTCATTTCGATTGCCTTATTTTCGTGTACTTGCCTTACCTAATTATCACCAACATGCCTAACAAGGGAAGTCTGTAGTGTTCTGCTCAGTCGCATAACTTATGTTTCAGTATCGTGATCTCATGCTTACTTTCCTATTCAATGGAGTTCACCAAGAGATGCCATTTTCTATGGTCTTCTGCTACCCGGACTGTCACTTGAAGAAGTGTGTGAGTTGCATCTTTGATCTTCAGGGAGCTCTTCCACGCAACCTGTTTCCATTTACTTTTCCTTGGACAACTACTTTTCCATGGCTATTTTCTCTCCTTGTAACATGTCCAAAGAGCTGCAGTATTCTCTGTCTAAAACAAAAGTCTGTAGTGTTATGGACACCAATTTTCTCAAACCATCGTGAGATTAATTTATACGGGTTCAAAATCAGTACCTATTTGGACTTAAAATCTTGAGATTTTAATTTTTCAATTTTCATACAACAGTTACAAACTGTCATGTGAGCTAGCATTTCTGGAAGCATTATCGTAGTACAGTGGTCAAGATGTTTGCTCCAAAGTAGAAGGTGCACAAGTTCAAGTCTCTATTAGGCTATGTCTCCTTGTATTTCATTTAAAATCGAAGTTATTTTTGTTCCCTGCAATTGTTCTTAACTCTATTTTTTTTTTTTTTTTACATGTTTTCACATACATACATTACATACATCTTCTTTATGGTCTTATGGCTTTTAACATTTTGTCTGCAGGCTATTTGAATCCAATAAGTGCCTCCAATATCTTCTATTTGTAACTAACTCTGCGGCCATGCTTGTTTTTATTGAAAATGTATTTCATTCTAATGCTTAATCACAACACCACTTTCTAAAAGTAGCACATATGTAAAACATTTTCCTAATATATATAATATTGTGCTTAAACAATTGAATGGAATACATTATCAATACACGGATGTACAAAAAAAAGAATACAGATAAATACAACTAGCTAACTATAAAATTTTAAAATTTACTTGAGGTAGACTTGAACCTATGTACCTTAGGTTACGAAGTCAGCGCCTTGAACGTTATACTAATGGGAAAACTTCTCTAAATGCTGGCACATGTAATGACTTATAAGCAGTGTTTGAAAACTGAAAAACTAAAATCTTGAAAATTTAAAACCCATTCAAGATGATTTCCAAATAGGTTTTGATTTTGTACCGATATGAATTTTCCCCATAAAAACTTGACATAATCAGTGCCCATGACATTGTCTACGCAAAGGAGTGATGTGACTGTAGCAACTCGGGAAGGATATTTTGTCAGCAGTATATAAGGATGATAAGGATGATGTCCAGGCAGGCAGAGGAGGTGACTAACTCTAATGAACAACTAAAATTTACCAATGATAACAATAGTTACTGTTAAAAAGATACAAAAGTGGAAAACTAGAAAAGCAGCCCCAGAAGTTTTTAATATATGTAAATGATATGAGTAAAGAACTGGAATCGCAGATAAGGCTTTTTGCAGATGATGCTATACTGTATAGAGTGATCAATTAGTTCCAAGATTGTGAGCGACTGCAAAAAGATCTAGACAATGTTGTGAGATGGTCAGCAGACAATAGTGTGATGGTGAAACAGGGTGAAAGGTCAGGTTGTAAGTTTCATCAAGAGGATAAGTCCTCTCAGTTTTAATTACTGTGTTGATGGGGTGACAGTAACTCATGGGGATCACTGAAAGTACTTAGATGTTAATATAAGGAAAGATCTTCATTAGGGTAATCACATACACAGGATTGTAAACAGATTACAGATCTCTTCATAAGGGTATTTAGGAGTTGTAGTAACGATTTAAAGGAGAGAATGTGGAAGTCACTGGTAAGGCACCAATTAGAGTATGGTTCCAGTGTACAGGACTCTCATCAGGATTACTTTATTCGAGAACTGGAATATATCCAAAGGAAAGCAGCATGATTTGTTTTGGGTGATTTCAGACAAAAGAGTAGTGTTACGAAAATATTGCAAACTGGGCTGTGAGGAGTTGGGAAAAAGGACATTAAAAGTTCAACTTCATGGAATGTTCCGAGCTGTCAGTGGAGAGATGGCTTGAAATTACATTAGTAGATGAATAAGACTCTCTGGAGTTTTCAAAAGTAGGAAAGATCATAATATGAAGATAAATCTGAAATTCGAGAGGATAAACTGGGACAATACTCATTTAGAGGAAGAGAATTTAGGGACTGGAATAATTTACAAAGGAAAATGTTTGATACATTTTTAACTTCTTTGAAATAAGAAAAGACTAGGAAAATTAACTAATATAGAATCTGCCACCTGGGTGACAGCTCTACATGTAGATCAGTGGTGATTGATTTTATTTTTACAATTGGCTTTACGTCGCACTGACACAGATAGGTCTTATGGCGACAGTGGGATAGGAAAAGGCTAGAAGTGGAAGGAAGTGATCGTGGCCTTATTTAAGGTACAGCCCCAGATTCCAATGAAGTCTGTCTCATTTAAGGAAATGACTGTATAGAAGCTGTTGACGAATGACTGGTGCGTAGTAGTGACATTCCGAGCTTGACTAGAGCATCTGGATGTTATGAAAGCGGCTGCTCATAGAGCTAGTTGTGGTGCTATAGAACTTCTGATTCAGTGAGGAAAGCAATAGCACACTACTTGACTCATCTTGCCTAGTATGCCTCATCATAGAACTGTCATCAGTTTTTGCAGTTTCCTTTCAATTGCATAACTTTTATTTGTGTTATATGAGGATCCAACCACTCTCAGGACAGATGATTATAAAGCGTCTGAAGAAGTACTGGGAGGACCGCAAAGCCCGAACAATCCCTTCAAAGAGACCTGAACGACGGACTGACTAAAGTGATCCTATGTGGTCATAAAAGAAGAAGAAGAAGAAGAAGAAACTAATACTGTAAATAATTGAGATACCCAGTGTGAGAAGGATGTATGCCACAAAATGTGACAAATTGAGACATTGCCATCCTTTATCTATTCTACGAGTTAAAGCATGCAACTCCTGCTGTCGTTATACAAGACATTCTAAGTAGATGACATGGGCTTTTTTTTTTTTTTTTTACATGAGAGAGAGAGAGAGAGAGAGAGAGGGAGAGAGAGAGACACACACACTGTGACAGCTGTGTGGAAGAAATTCAAAAGGAATATTCAGACAGTTATGTACCTGTGATCAATGTTTAAGTTTATTTCAAAAATTAACATGTAAATAGTTTGTAAGTTACATACTATATTATGTTTATATGAATGAAATTTCTCAATCATAGACTAAACATATACACTGCCAAAAAAACCACCATGCAACATCCTCAAGGACTGTGTTCAGTGACACCAGGGTATAACATGTGGAACTGCCGCCATTTGAATGGGGTTGCAGTGTAGGCCTATGGAAAGCTCGATGAACATATCGACCAATTTCTGCATATGTTGGGCACAATCTATCGGTGGGTCACAGCAGGAAATGTGAACAGATACAACACGCCATTAGAGAAGGTCAATGAATATATCTATCTGGGCCAGTTGATGACTATGAAAGGTGAAATAAGACCAGAAATTTTTCAACACATTAAGCTAGGATGGCAGGCATATGGAAGAAACTCAACTGTCTTTAGATCAAATATGCCAGTAAATCTGAAGAAAATAGTTTATGATCAGTGCATTCTATCTGTGCTGACTTATGGCTGTGAGACCTGGACACTGAACGAATTTACGAAAGGGAAACTTAGGACAGTGCAGAGAGGCATGGAAAGGTCAATGCTGGGTTTTACAAGGAAAGATAAGAAGAGAGCAGATGACATCAGATCAATCACTAAAGTTAATGACATTCTTGAGAAAATAGCCACCTTAAAATGGCACTGGGCTGGACATATTGCTCGAAGGGAAGATGACAGATGGACGAAGCTAGTGTTAGAATGGAGTCCAAGAGATCATCAAAGGCCTAGAGCAGGGCCTCTCAAACGCCCAAACTTTCACGCGTGCAGAGCGAGGTGCATAGGCTCTGTGCACTGTGCATCGGTACGCTTCGCCTCAACTCGGCTTAACTCGGATGGTGTAGTGTGCTGAGAGCGACGAAGCGTTTGGTGGTAGACGACGTGTTATCAGTGAAATAGATAAGCGCACGGCAACAACATAATAATGGAGCAACCTGTTTCGAAGAAAGCCAAGACTTCCGAAAGTCCATTTCAATCGAACTGGGAACTTTCGTTTTTTTTTTTTGTTTTTTTTTGTCTGTCGTGACGATAACGCCAAATGCTTAATCTGTGGGACGATAGGGACGATAATTACGTGCGTAAGAAAATCGTCTGCTGAAAGACACTACAACAGACTACATTCGGAAAATTATTGTGAAATCATAGGAAACGTCAGAGAGAAAGAATTAAGGAAGTTGAAACATCTTGAAGAAGAGCATTCTATATCCACAAATGAGGTTTGTTCCAGTACTGTAGCATTTTCATTTTGGTTACGGGTTCTGCATTTTTTAAATTATGTTTACATTCCTCTCAAACATGTATGTGTATTTCTAATTCACTTTTTTTAATTTTTTTAATAACACTGGTAACCTTGTCCCATACAACTGAGCGTCTCCGCTCACCACACGTAAACATTTCGCAGTGGGGGAGAAACAGCAGTGAAGGTGAGGAACGCGGAGACAGGCCGAACGGGTGAGACAGGTGTGGGGAGAGAGGAGTGGAGGGGTCTGCACTCTGGTCAACCAAGCGGTCGTCTTTGCACCGTGCACAGTGCATGCACCACGCGCATGCACCCTGAGAGGCCCTGGCCTAGAGGAATACCGCCAGACAGATGGGACAGAGACATCAAGAGAATAGCTGGTGCTACCTGACTGCTCGACACCGTTCCACCTGGAGAGTTCTGCTAAAGACTTACCTGAGTTCATGACTTAAAGAGGCCACATCATGTAATGATAGAATTGGCTGATGATGATCTAATTTCCCAGAACTCTGGTCAGTAGGCACCAGAAAAATGAGAGTAATCAGCAGCTTAGTGGTTACCTTCTTGATTTCTCATAATCAAATTTGTCTCTGATATCTTTGTAATCCAACTGTACAGTGAAATCATTTTCAGTGGCAAGCACAGCAAGATTGACCAAGTTGGTGTCGAGTTTGAGATGATGGTAAGTGATTTTTAGGGTCACAAACAGAGTTTTAGCCAATTTGAAACAGGAGTACATAAACAAAACTTTACAGTGGAAATAAACATTAAAACAAAATTTTTTTTTTGCTATTTCCTTTACGTCCCACCGACACAGATAGGTCTTATGACGACGATGGAATAGGATAGGCCTAGGAAGTGGAAGGAAGCGGCCGTGGCCTTAATTAAGGTACAGCCCCAGCATTTGCCTGGTGTGAAAATGGGAAACCACGGAAAACCATCTTCAGGGCTGCCGACAGTGGGGTTCGAACCCACTATCTCCCGATTACTGGATACTGGGGAAATAAACTGAAACTCATGTAATGCAAAACAAACAGCAACTAATTAGCAGTTAAAAACGGTTATAAACAGCACAGGAAATGAATGATGCTGAGTTACCCGATAATTTTCTCTGAAACTACAATAGATAACAGTGTGATCAATAGTGCCCACAGTTCACTATGGTATGAAACTTCCCTCATTCATGTACGATATCCCTTTCTGAACAGATTCAACATTTGATGGACATAGTTAATCTTTTGAAACCCTGGTCCTGGCTCTTTGGCCCCTGTCGAGGATACAGACTGTTCCAAAGGTATTTCTGCTTAAAATAAGCAGTAAAATTTACCTTACAGAAGTTCTACAAGCACCAGCCTTGTTCATCTAAAAAAGGCTTACAGGACTCAAACACATCTTAAAGGCACATCTGAATCCCTCTGGAGGAAATCTCGTGCTGAGTATTGGGTTTCACTTCATCTATTGAGAGGGGATGTAACTTGAACTGAAGCATGTATAGGCATTGTAAATTCTGCTTCAGAGGTTAATGCCAACATCCTCAGTAAGGCAAATATTACCGCATCTTTGAACTGCATCCTTTTGGAACAGGTAGTTCTTCTTGCTGGCCTGGCAGAGATGTCCATACGGAGGTTCCTGTGGTTAGTGAATTTGATAAATGGAAGCCCTGTATTAAAACTTGTGAAATTACTGCTATGTATACAGGAAGCATTTGCACCCACACAGACACACACATATATAAATATACATTGAATCTCCCTCTTTATCACCATCCATTTCATGAATGATGCATCATTAACAAATTGAAAAGAACACATAGGAGCTGTATGTTCAAAATACAACTTCTAGTCAGTTACAGTTTTGAAATGTCTACTGTACCACTCTGAAAACACATTCATGTATATATTACCTAAGTAACAATGAGTACAAATGTTTCTTTTTATTCTAGGAATTAAAAAGGATTAAAATATTGTTTTAAGAGCCTTCCTATTTTGTCAACTGGTCAATCACAGAAAATCATAATAATACAATGCCAGAAAAAACAACATGCTACATCCTCACAGACTGTGTTCAGTGGCATACCGAGGGGTTGTTGTGTTAGTGATTCATTTGTCACAGACATTGGTGATCAGATGGCGCTCTGTGCGCACTCTGTTTTGACTCTACAGGCAATAACTGTGCTGAGCTTAGAGGTAAACAATGTTTCCAACATTTAGTCTAGAGTACAACCATGCCCCGCCAGTGAGTACATGCTCTTGCTGAACAATTGCAGTCATCTGAACGGTGTTGTATTGTAGGCCTGCGGGAAGCTGGATGGATGTATCGACAGATTGCTGTACATGTTGCCACAGTGTATCGGTGGTGTGTCACTGTTTTGAGCAGTGGTCTGTGGAACATTCCCACACCCGTTGACGAGGCTCCAGACGTCCGCGCAATACAGATGCATGTCAAGATCGACGCATTGTGCGAGCAGCGGTGGCCAACCAAATATCATCCAAGAATGAAATCCGGTCACATGTTGCACCTGCTGTGTCACCAAGGACCATTGCGATCTGTCTGCTTGCAGCAGGATTACGATAACGTGCGCTCCTGGCCAGGCTCTCTCTGACACCACGACACTGCCAAGCACAGCTACTTTGGTGTCATGAAAGAGTAGACTGGAGAGCGGAATGGCACTCTGTTGTCTTCAGGGACAAGAGTAGATTCTGTCTGTATGCAAATGATGGATGTACACTAGGGTGTCCCTTAAAAGGGCAAAAATTTTTTTTTTTTTCATTTGTTGAAACGCATACCCCGTTATTGTGTTTATTAGTCTATTAGTTACCCAAATACAGAATTTCAACTTCCTACATTAATTTTAACCCGTGCCGACAGGGCCTAAAAGTTTTAGAAAGTAGCTGCTTAAAGGGTCTCTTAAATGTAGTTGTAGATGATCACACAAAACAATTATCTTAGAGAAATACAAATGAAAACAGAAATTTATATAATGCTCTTCTTGTAAGTAACAAAAAAGATACAATTTTTATAGTTATTCATTTGGATATTTCCTCTTCAAAGTCTCTTTTTTACAGTCTGGGTAAATGTTTCTATGTTCTTGCACACAATGTAATAAGAACTGCTTCTGTTCTTCATCTGCGGTAATCAAACCATGAAAGTCTGTCATTAGCTTAACAGCTCTTTCAGCTGTGTCATTAACTGCTTTTAAGGTAGAAACCTTCTTTTTAGCTTCCACAAATGCCTAGTTGTCTTTCCATTAAGATACAATTTCTTGAAGGAAACCACTGTCAAGTTTCAGTTGTGAAAATAAATCTTTACTCTTGACAGAAACAAAATCACTCAAAGATTTCCCTGAAACAAGATGAAAAATACTTGTAGTGCCTATAAATAAAACAAATAAGTTCTAAATTAAATACCAGATTAAACACTACTAGTCTACTACGTACCATATAGAGAGCCAGACATCTCTTCTTTTGATGGAACATATCTCTTTCCGGAATCACCAAAACTTTCTTTTTGTAAGTTTTCTACAATGCTTCCTTTGGTTTGCTCATCAACTTCATCATCAAACATTGAAAGGATGGCTATTTCCTCTGACAAGTACCACAAGTGTTGACTGAACTTGTTTAAAGCCGCATTGGAAATCGACTTGTCAACTTTCTCGTAATCTTTTAAGGTCTTTAAAAACAAAAATCTTGATTCGGTGCTTTTATCGCCAAACTAGATCCAAGCCAGGGCTTTACGTAAACTGCCACAATGAATAAACAAACATCTTGTAAAGCTTGTTTGTCCTTAGCGCTCATTTTAAACTGGGACTTCAGTAAACACATTTTTAAGGAGTAAATAGCTCTTGCCATCCATCGTGCTTGATGCATTGCACCAGGAGGTCTGATTTTTATTTTATTTTTAATATCTCCACCCAGAAAAACAATAGCGAGCTCAATGAGCTTGCGATAATCATCTCGTACAGTCAATTTTGCCAGTTCATTGTTAAAAAACGTCACCAATTCAATAATATTTGCCTCACAGAGAAGTTGTTGGACAAAATCAGTGTACGGTTCGATGGCACTATGATTAATATTCTTCCAGTTGTCTCTAAACTTTTTGAACAGCGGAATATCAGGACTGCTAGTGATTTGTTGGATCTTTGATTCAAACACACTTTTGATCACCAGTTCGTAAATATGATGGCGGCAAGGAAAGAGTAACAACTCTCTTTCTAGTTTTTGCTCTAAAAGCACACAAGCTCTGTTCAAACGTCCTGTATTAGATGCTGTTGTATCACAGCACATTATTTGTACCTTATCATCCAGGTTCCAGTCATGAAGGGCATTTGACACTGCTTTCGCTTGCTCTTTGCCGGAAGAGTTATCTAACTTCGGCACAGCAAGAAGTTGTTCTTCCTCGTCGTATGAAATAATAATTGGTAGGCGTTCTTCTTTAGAACTTCTTACGTCCAGAGCAGGTAACAATTTTCCATCCCAATGAACAGTAACTACTTCGGGCACGTTATTCTGAAAATCGCATTTAATGGATCTAGCTCTATCTTTTCTCATTTGTGTTCGAATGCGTTGAATAGAAGATTTGTTGATCGGGTAATTGTCAGAACTAAGACCAAGTGCTTCTACTACAGACTGAATTATATAAATAGAATCTCTGATGCTTAGTTGACATCTGTCTAAAGTTGCAACTAATTTAGATGTGATAAAATCTTTTCTTCCTCTTCTTGTCGATGTAGCTAAAGAACTTACAGATAGAGATGTGGATGGCAGAAATTCTTCCAGGCTTTCTTCAGAGCTTGTAGATTGTTGTTCTATGTCTTCATGGTGTATCACAGGTCTGTAAACTTGCAGATTCCAATGAGCTCGCGGAAGGCATTTGCTTTAGTCTCTTTTTATCTTCTGTGAGTTTTCTCAGCCTGGCCCTTTCTTCAATTTCAGCCAACGTTTTGACAACAGCCGCCAGGCACCCTGCAAAAATATTTTATCTTCTTCGATTTTTATTCTTTCAAGAGCATCAGCATGTGCGATATCAAATAAATTATATAATTCAAGTTGGAAGTTCTCTTCGCGGCGTCTATGTAAATCCTGAATCTTCTTGCTATTTTTTTGCAGTTCTCGTCAGACCTGATAAAGATCCCCTAACTTCTTAACACAATTAGGCACAGCTCTGGTAGGTATTCTAGCCTTTTCCCAGAATATATTGCACTCCCGAATGACAAGATTTGCGCTTTCACTAACAGTCAACTTAACCTCACGTATGTTGAAAAATAGAACTGCGAGAACTTGACGATTAGATGGTAATTTTGCGCCTGTTATTTGGTCATTTACTTCACCAACCAAGAAAATGCTTTTTTTACTGCTCCTTAGTTCTACTGACATCTTCGAAATATAAAACAATCCGTGCTAGCTACCCAATAAGCGAAAACTAAGTGGCAATAACAATGAAAGCGTGCCACTCTTGTGACGCAACTTGTATGGACATGTTTGCGCGCGAGTCGGCACGGGTTGCACTGTTCCAAATAAGGAAAAAAATTGTTTTCGGGTGTTTTAGGCCCAAATGAATAAAACAGTAACCTATGCATTGCAAAATTAAAACTTTGAAAAATAAGGGACACCCTAACGTACACGTGTACGGCGTAGACCTGGTGAGCAGCCAATCCCAGAGTGCATTTGCCCACGACACCCAGGTCCCACCCCAGGCTTTATGGTGTGGGGGGGCCATCAGCTACAACTCGTGGTCACAGTTGGTGTTTCTACAGGACAACGCAACCAGTGCCTGCTACATAGCACAGGTTGTTGTACCCGTGCTATTACCATTTCTTCGACAGGAAGGTGATGGGCTTTTTCAGCAGGACAATGCATGTTCACATACAGCTGAGTGATGCAACGTGCTCTACATGGTGTACAACAACTACTCTGGCCAGCAAGATCACTGGATCTCCCGCCAATTGAACACGTATGGGACATGATAAAATGGGAACTTACACGTTCTCCAGAGCCTACAAGAAACATTGCCAAATTGCATCAAAAGGTGCAAGATGCTTGGGACAATGTATCGCAGGATGCCATTTGGCACCTTTATGATCGTTTGCATGCGTGAATACATGCTGCATTGTCGCCAGACGGGGGTACACTATGTATCGATTAGACTGTTTGTATACCCTTTACTGTGACGTGTGTTTCATTTGGTCTGAATTTGACATCATATACTGTACTCCTGCAATGATGAGGTACCTCTCACATCGCTTGTTAATAAAATGACCTTATCCTTAAGGCTGCTGCATGGATTTTTTTTTCTGGCAGTGTGGAATGTTTTGTGTGCATTTGACCAGTTGATAAGAGAGACTTGTACTTTTGAAAGGACATGCCACAACTGACAATAAAGGCTCTGAATGCACAACCTGCAAAGAATGTGAGTTGAATTCCCAGTTTATACACAACGTCTTGACTATTCCTCATAATTACATGATAGCTACAGAATTCTGTACACTCTTTTTCATAATTGCAATATAAAAGTAACGATATACTCCTCATTACTCAAAAACATGAAACTATGAAAATTGCTCATCATCTTAAAACAAACACTAGGATTGTATCAGGAGGGTCAACAATGGCCTTCTTGAGCACTGCCAAGGTACAACAAGACAAAAAGGCAGGCCAACAGTTTTCAATGGAAGTAAAACTAATAGATTTTTCAACCAGAGCAAAATTCAATTTCCCATAATATTCTTATATATACTCAAAGTACTCCAAATCAGTGGTATTCATCGTCGGTAAGAAGAAAAGTTTGTCCTCAAAGTTATGTACAGAACATTTCATATTAATTTCACATTTTGATTTCTCACATCATCTTGGGTATTGACATTCAGCTGGGAGCCAACAGACACTCCATGATAATTACTGTCTCAACATTACATTATGGCAAATGATGTTATATATTTCAACATTGTATGGAATTATTACAGAAGTGGTCAGCTGAAACTTGCAAAGTCCCCTAGAAAGCACAACCAAAAGGAACAATTTCTTGTCTGGTTAATACACAGAGCTTTACCTACTTTTAAAATGTGTCCTCAATGCTGCTTGTCACTTTTCTAACTTAATAAAAGTCTATAAGTTTATTCGCAAAGTGTGTATTAAAGAGTGAGACAAAGAAGACAAGGATCAAATATACAAAGTGACACTGACTCTTCTGCACATCCACAATTTTTTTAAAGTCAGGAATTGTACAATACTGATTTATACTATTTTAACATTTTTAGGGAAGACAATGCTAGAGAGGACACCAAAAATAAAGGACCATAGAGGTATTCAGTTTATTTACAGGGGATTACAAACTCAAAGGCAAATATTATGGAACTTAAGAGACATTTTGGCAATTTTGTAATGAATGTTTATTATTATTATTATTTTCCAGTTTGTGTTAGCCTATTGGGATTCGGGATCACATAGGTACAGTTTAACCTGAATTTTCAAAGCAAAATCAAAAGACAAGGGCTTCTTTACTGTATCATAAAACTTTTACACACAAAGTTCCAGTGGCTTATGCCCACAACAAAGCATGATCACCAATGAAACTTCTGAAACAGCTGAATACCACTGCTCTGGGTGAAGGCAAGAAAATATGAGTAAAACTCATTCTTCTACAGAACATTATCTGACGTCGACAGATGCTCAACTTTGCTTGGCAAATATTTCATAATTATTCTCCCTATTTCATAGTTTTGAAAATTTCAAGATGCGAAGCTATTGAAAAAAAAAAAAAAAAGCTTATAAATACTGTACAGTATATCAGCTATCCTCAGCAAGGTCTAAGAAACAGTAAAGCATTATTGTTTTACAGTCCCTTTCCTCAAAACAGTACAACATTTTTCTTGAGGGATGAGGTTCAGGGGTAGATTTGTACTGTGTACAGTTATGTTGGACTAGTTTAATCAAGCTTGTTAAATAATCTTTCATTTTTAGCTCTCTGTCAAAGATTATGACAATAATAATAATAATAATAATAATAATAATAATAATAATAATAATAATAATAATAGCAACAACATTCTCCCTAGATCTACATGTACAGCAACGAGCAAATTAATCCAAACAAGATACAGAAAAGGGATCCTGTAATCAAATTCATAAAAATTACAGATGTGACCACCTTTGTTTCTAGGACAGCACCAACATGTTTTGACATGGATTCCATCAATTTTGCACAAATATTCTGTATTTCATAATCATGAAACACCACCTTGATAAAGGGTGATCAATCGAGTTTCACCACTCTCTTTTTACTGCTCACCTTTCTGGATGTGCAAAATGACACAAGATTTCACAGAACAACACCATAAACATTTTGAGAGAAATTCTGTAAATTGGGCACTCTTCTTTGAAGGGTTTCTTAGTACTGTTCACTGTTTATTACTCCCTGAACAGAGACCAAAGGTCTTGGCCATTTGTGGGTAAAACATCACCAGAACATCACATTTTATGAATAGATGGTCATGCATGAATATAGGCCTGTGGTATTTACTCTGACTGTTCTTCATGTGCAAATGGAACAACTGCCCACAAATTTTGAAATGACTTTCATTAGAAAATACAACTTTCTGCAATCATTCACAGTCCAGTCTTTAAGGAGTTTAACCACTATCAATTGCCTTTTGTACATTATGTCCACCAGATGTTCTTCCTTGCTGGTCGGCATGCTTTTCTTCCAACTTCCAATAGCCTGTGGTAAAATGCCGTAATATGAATATTTCACCTGCTTGATCAAAATCATGGTTTTTTAACTTTTCTTTCCCATCCAACCACAGTTTCCTTCCTTCAAAAATAAAAAAGGACCTAATTTCTCAGAATTGCATCAAAAATGCATTTACTGTAGTCACCCCATCACCACCACATTGCAAAGCAATTTGTCTTTGTGCTATAGAGGTATGCTCAGCTAATGCACTATTTTTTAACAACATCACAGAGTGGTATCCATGACAAACTGCAGTATAACACAGCAATGAAACTGTTAACGACCTCATTTTGAGACATTCAACTAATGACTGAGTTAAAAAGAAACCACAATTTTGCCAACTATTAATAACAAGCCTTAGAAAATCCTGTGTTCAGATTAATTTGCATGCTACTGCATACAGCCATTGCGTTGAATGTTAAAAAACTGTAATTACTGAAATTGGCTTCCGAACTATCTGATTTACTAAGCCCTTCAGAGGAACTTAAATGAGATTGTACAGTATTTAGGTACAGTACTTGAAGTACATTTTGAACACAAAGTCTATTTTGTAAATTGGACATCTTGGATTACTGAATGGGCATCCAAGATAGATTTAAATAACAGAAAGGAACAAACAAGTGTCAATTCAAGTACCATATTTACTCATGTATTAGACCCCTTTTTCTTCCACTTTTATAGCTCAAGAAAGTAAGGGGGTCCAATATGCGATAACCTCAAATTTTGTACAGTGAACACATGGCAGTATTCTTTAACAAACTTATGAATGTAGTTGAGTTATGCTGGCTATTTTCATTGGAAGGCAGTATTTTTAAATGTAAAAAGGCGATAGATGGTGAACACGACTTTTAGGCCTACATATAAAGTAAATATAGTCAGTTGCTCATATAACGTCATTTGTTTCATCTCATTAATTCCTTTGATTAGGTTAACGTCAGAAAGGGCATACATTCGTAAAAACTTGCTATGAAGATTCATCTCACTTCATGCTCGACTCCGTAGAAAAAAGGGATAAGGGTATCGTGTTATCATATTATGCAATATCGATGCAAAAGAACTTAATGGCCAGTCATTTGTCTCTGTCAGTTGAGCAGTAGGCCTACCACACAGTAAATTTGAGTAAACCTAATCACTGAATTATCGTCTTGTGCCGCCAACTTCCCTGCTACCGGTATGTCGTCATTCTAATGTCATCTTCACTGTCATCTCGTCAGCCATGCATCGAGAGCATTCGAGGTCCCGTTTTTTGAAACTTTTAAAAAGAGTTTTGTTCCCAACTAGAGTCCAAACAGTGAGAATCTATTCCCAAGTGGTTTCTGGAGATGGTCTCTGATATTCCCAGTTGGTGTATGTGTAGCAGAAGCCACTCCTTCTGAATAAAGCCATGCTGTAAAAAGCGTGCCAAACAACCAGCTGATAACTAGCGTATGTTACGAGTAGTACTTCCAAATGTAATACATAGTGACTGGAAGTGTTCTTTGGAAAACCGCTGCTATTGAACGTCAAACCCTTATTTTAAAGTATATTTCATGCTTGTTCTCTACATTTATCACATCAGGATTTACCTAAACTACTGTAAATGAGATGAGAGAGACTGCTCTGTTTGGGTTAGGTATGCTATCAAGTGCTCGCATAGTGCCAGAAGTTCCACAACGGGAAGATTAAAACTATATAACAGGAAAGTTTGCCACATTTATGGATATCTACAGGTGTGGCGATAATGAGTTTTATTATCATAATGTTTAAATTTGTACGATCGTTGTCTCCAGTGTTTTATTAATGCATAGTACCATGTTTTGTTTGGCGTCTCCAAAAATCGTCTTGTATGTGAGATTTATTTTTTAAATTTTCTTTGTCTCGAAAAGCCAAGGGGGGGAGGGGGGCTAATACGCGTGGGGGTCTAATACACGAGTAAATAAGGTATATATTGAGAGAGGGGAACTAAAAAATGAACACTAACAGGATAAACAAAATGACAGATCCATGTGAGAAGGAGCAACGGAAAGAGGAAACGAGAACAATCAACCCCATCTTCATACACTGCTGATTTTTGTTTTCAATTTGTTTTACATCACACCGACACAGATAGGTCTTATAGTGACGATGGGACAGAAAAGACCTAGGAGTGGGAAGGAAGTAGCCGTGGCCTCAATTAAGGTACAGTTACATCATGTGCCTGGTGTGAAAACTGAAAACCATGGAAAATCATCTTCAGGGCTGCCAACAGACGGGTTCGAACCCACTGTCTCTCGAATGCAAGCTCATATACACTGCTGTTTTCAAAGAGATGGCTTCCCTCATCAATCCAAGTTCTTCTACATCCATTTCTTCTCAGCACCTGATAAGCTTGTTTCTGCTTCCCAGCTTCGTCAGGAGGGCGGACATTAACACTCACTGAGGGGTCACTGTGACAGATCCTCCGTCTTGATTAGGGAAGTATAGGATAAGAAGAAAATTGGATAAACACAGAAAAAGGAAAGAGACATAAAGATGAATACAGGTGTAACTAGAAACAGGGCAAGTACAGTAGCAGAAAAGGATCTCAACAAAACAATGTAAGTAATAGAAAGGAACAATTCCTGTTCTTGTGCATAGTCTTTACTGCCTGTCTTCATCTTTACACCTCTTCCCTTTTCCTGTGTTTATCCAGCCTTCTTAAATAAATCAATCAATAAATAAATAAATCAATCAATCAATCAATCAATCTGTGCATTTAGGACAGTCGCCCAGGTGGCAGATTCCCTATCTGTTGTTTTCCTAGCCTTTTCTTAAATGATTTCAAAGAAATTGGATATTTATTGAACATCTCCCTTGGTAAGTTGTTCCAATCCCTAACTTCTCTTCCTATCTTCCTATAAATGAATATTTGCCCCAATTTGTCCTCTTGAATTCCAACCTTATCTTCATATTGTGATGTTTTCTACTTTTAAAGACACCACTCGAACTTATTCATCTACTAATGTCATTCCACGCCATCTCTCCACTGATAGCTCGGAACATACCACTTATTAAAAGTAACTAACCTCATGTTTTAATCCGTATTGAAAGTATGTTTAATTACAATAAACAATGGTTTATAATAAAACATTGTTTATTGTAATTAAACATACCACTTAGATGAGCAGCTCGTCTTCTTTCTCCCAAGTCTTCCCAGCCCAAACATTTTTGTAACGCTACTCTTTTGTCGGAAATCACCCAGAACAAATCGAACTGCTTTTCTTTGGATTTTTTCCAGTTCTTGAATCAAGTAATCCTGGTGAGGGTCCCATACACTGGAACCATACTCTAGTTGGGGTCTTACCAGAGACTTATATGCCCTCTCCTTTACATCTTTACTACAACCCCTAAACTCCCCCCATAACCATAATCTGTACCCTTTATTTACAACCCCAATGAAGATCTTTCCATATATTAATACCTAGATACTTACAGTGATCCCCATAAGGAACCTTCACCCCATCAACACAGTAATTAAAACTGAGAAGACTTTTCCTATTTGTGAAACTCACAACCTGACTTTTAACCCCTTTTATCATCATACCATTGCCTGCTGTCCATCTCACAACATTATCGAGGTCATTTTGCAGTTGTTCACAATCTTGTAACTTATTTATTACTCTATACAGAATAACATCATCTGCAAAAAGCTTTATCACTGATTCCACTTCTTTACTCATACCATTTATATATAAGAAAACATAAAGGTCCAATAGTACTGCCTTAAGGAATTCCCCTCTTAATTATTACAGGGTCAGATAAAGCTTTGCCTACTCTAATTCTCTGAGATCTGTTTTCTAGAAATATAGCAACCCATCTTACACTTTCCACCTCAAAACTGAAGATCTGTTGAGGTGGCCCCTCAATGAGAGTTCAAGCACACCCTCCTGATTAATATGGGAAGCACAAACAAGTTTGTTGGGGGATGAGAAGAAATGGATGTAGAACTGTAGGAGCAAGTCTGTCTACCTGAAGAGATATGGACATTGTCCTTTTCCTTTTGTGGTTTCATGTTTGCCTCCTTTTCTATTGCACCCTCGTCCCTCAGACCTCTGTTTAGTGTATTGTGTGTTTAATATTCCTATTTCTTAGACAAGATATCTTGTATCCAGTTTATTCCTGGCATTCTACTTTAAGAAAATCAGAATTTCATGTGGAATCTGAACACAGGGACATGAATTTTCAAGAAAATAAAGTTATATCAGACTGCTGATGTTACAATTAAATACATTCTGTAGTACACTTGAAATATGAGGCTGATAACTTGTATGTTTTCTGTTGTTGTTTTGTTTTCTTGCCTTACAACAAAAATCACCACAACCATATTTGAAAGAATGGAGCATGCAAGGAAAGGTAACATAAAAGTGTCAGCTGAGGTCAGGAAGCTAGGAAAGAGAAAAGAAGCACAGGAAGGATAAATACAATGTATTCTCATGGGTTACACATTCAAGAAGAAAAACTAATTAAAAACCGTAACACAATATACAAGCAAAGTGGATAGTCCACTAAGTTACACAGATCTAGAACAAGACACGTATTTGTGGCTCGAACAAAAGGTAGCACAGCGAGTTCTCACAAGAGGTCCTATTAGTTGAGAAAAACATTCTGAAGATTTTAAAACATAAATGAAGGTAAAAAAAAAAAAAAAAAACTAAGAGATGCAACTTATGATCCATTTCGAGAAATTCTGCAGCTTCATAGAACAACATGATCTTCACCACATTAATCAAAGCCTTGCATCATTAGAAAACTGAAAGAATTCAAAGCAATGACTAATTTAATATCTCGTGATATGAATCAGCATGGAACTTAGACAGAGTCCATTCCAAGTTTGTTCCTGGTGTGCTAATTTATTTAGAAGAAAGGAAATTGCCAAATGGAACTGTTCTATTAGATAACACACCATGCTGCTCTATGAAAGATAATCTTATCTTGAAAGGCAATGCTTGGGTTAAGAAGTCCCATACAACAGAAGAATGAACGTATGATCACAGGCTGAAACGGAATATTACAGGTCAAATTTCGAGAAAGAATTAATGCAAGAAGGCTCCCTCATTGTGCTTGATGAAATTTACAACATTTGTAGGGCATGGAATAATGTGAATATCATTATAATAGCTTGTCTGAGGAACGAAATTGAGACAGCCTCTTAGTACCTAGCTCTACAGAATTCAGGGAGACCATGTAGGCCTAATGCAAGTTTCTGTTTAAGAGAATGTAGTTGACGAGACCAGTGGTAGTGAGTGGCTGTAAAAAGAAGTATATGAATTGGGCTTTGAGCAGTTTAGTGTGTAAGAGTGATGAAGAGATTATTGAGGAACATCTTACCACACACATCAGAGGTACCAAAAATATTTATTGATATATACAGGGCAAAACTATTCTGATTTCCAAGTTCTTTCAATTCTCCCAATGTTTATAAGAGAGCATACAAGCAATGTGTAAGTAGAAAAAAAAAGGCCATTTCACCAAAGCAAACAGAATAAGGTTATGACTGTTACTGATAAAATCATAAAACTGTGCTTGTTACAGTATGCATATGTTTTTGAATGATCATGTCTATCATGTGTTAATACTTCTCTATGAAATTAGATATCTGGTAATCAAAAGTTTTCTGTATACTCATGTGACTGGATCAAATGGCAAGAAGAAATTATAATAAGTCCCAAAACAGTAAAATGGATCAATTACATTCATCTTTCTTGTGAACATCTGCTCTATAAAGATTATGTCACTGAGTTGTAACCCTCTAGCACTGAGGCATCAGATAGAGTTTAGCAAAATATCAGATATAACCTCTACAGATGTCTCCTGTGGAACATAAGTTGTTTAAGCCAAACATCTGTCATATTAACTATAGTTGTATCAACAGAGCAAATAATCTGCACTCCAGGAATGCTGAGCAACTCTCACTTCCCCACAGCTATTTGAAGTTCAGTTCTCCTCACAACATACAGATGTTTCAATAAAACCAGAGGCAGGCTCCTTAAAAAGGCGAGTTCATTCCAAGCTTGGTATCAAATTCAAGACGTGCTCTCTTCTGATATCTAACATTCACCCTGCACAGAAGAAAACAGAACATCAGTATAGAATAGAATAAAATTAATTGCATTAACTTTATGACAGGAGTGTTTTTTTTGCTTTACGTCACACCGACACAGATATGTCTTATGGGGACAATGGGATAGGAAAGGCCTAGGAATGGCAAGTAATTGGCCGTGGCCTTAATTAAGGTACAGCCCCAGCATTTGCCTGGTGTGAAAATGGGGAAACCACGGAAAACCATCTTCAGGGCTGCCGACAGTGGGGCTCGAACATACTATCTCCCAATTACTGGATACTGGTCGCACTTAAGCGACTGCAGCTATCGAGCTCGGTGATAGGAGTTATTAAATAAGAAATCCTTCTCGAAGTTTATTTCTTTGCAGTCTACAATAGATATTATATTCATTTATTTTTAGTTGAAGTGACAAGATGAAATAGAATAGTATGGAAATGTGGCATATTTGTCCCCATGATCTATAAAAAAATCTAGATGTTCCAAAGTTCTTTCCAAGTTTACTGTGCTTAGGAGCAAAAAATTTTGACATACCTTATCCACATATATTATAAGTTGTATTTTTAAATCTATTAGGAATTTGAAACATTAAATTTTAAATAATGTAAATACCTATTACATATAGTTGATAATCCTCTCTGTCCTCTAAAATAATATTCTTACTATCAGAAATTAAGCATTTAAAATTAATATTTATTGGATGGAAATCAAAATCTGATCTGATATACAGTAAAACCTCGTTAAGGCGTTTCTGCAGGGGACAAGGAAAAAGAACATGTTAAGCGAGAAAGCGTACTACTGAATATACGAATAAAAACTATCCAACAGGCATATGGAAACTCTAGATAAGATTTTTCTGACATAGCATTTTACGGCATGTATTAATGGGTACAGTGAAAATTATATCTACAATTTCTAAAGATGAGTGGAAAGTATTAAAATGTGTGAAAAAACAGGAGAGAACAAATATGAAAACCTTTTTCTGCTGGGGCTAGTAAAATAACAAGTGTACTGAAAGGTGTAATAAACACCAGACAACACACATGAAAACATGTGCACTGGGGCCAATAAAAATATCGGAAGTATCTTTTTTTTTTGCTCGAGGCTTTACGTTGCACCGACACAGATAGGTCTTATGGCAACGATGGGATAGGAAAGGCCTAGGAGTTGGAAGGGAGCGACAGTGCCTTAATTAAGGTACAGCCCCACCATTTGCCTGGTGTGAAAATGGGAAACCACGGAAAAAAATCTTCAGTGCTGCCGACAGTGGGACTCGAATCCACTATCTCCCGGATGCAAGTTCACAGCGCTCTAACCGCATGGCCAACTCGCCTGGTATCGGAAGTAACATTGCAGATCACACTCTTTCTAAAACAAATGTTAGTAGAAGCCTTTTATTTCGGAGCAGTGGATTGTTAAGCATTATTTTCTGGTCACACTCTCACACGATGAACTGGAAGTTACACTTGACCATGTGCGACCGGGAGGAATGACTTTGACTGCCATTTTGAAGTCGACAAAACTTCAACCAACTTGAGCAATCAAGACGAAACTTGAAGGTGCAAGACCTCTGTGTGCTTAATGATGTGGATGGATTTTAATTTTGTGTTCATGAGTAAAGAATTTCACGACTTTGTCTGTATCCATAACTGGGCTATCACAAGACAAATATGCACCACGCTAGTCAGTTTCACATGCTTATGTTCCTAATCCAGATATAGGCTACCGTATCACGTGCAAAATATTCACTACACTTCACTGTACCACTCAACACAAAATAAATTTCTAACTTCTGAATGGAATGCGAAATATAAGCACAAGCAGGCTCACTGTTTTTCAGCAATCTTGCGGCTAACTCGCAAGCAAAACTGAACATTCCTCAGGCTAACGGCTTGCTCTCCGAAGTTGCAACTTATCCTGTGAAGTTTAGGAATTCGAGGCCTTTTCCCGTAATCACGCAACTGTGGCAACGACTATTACCCGAGTTGAAAATCATGTTTCTTTCACAAGGGATGACAAATGACATTTTCAGGGCTAGGAAAAATGTGATCGTACTAAGCGGTTATAGCGAAAAGTCATGACACGACAAGCAAGTTTTTATATAGATTTAATACGATGAGAATAGGGACTTCGAAATTATGATGTGCTAAGAGTGAAAATGTGTTAATGAAGAATGCACTAACGGGGTTTCACTGTAGTTATATTCAAAATAAACTTTCAACATATTAGGTCGTATTCAGTACACACAGTATGTACCGAAGAGATGTTAAGTACAGAATAAAAATGGTCAAACACACACCAATGGGATCTGAATCTGCAACCTTCTGATTTTGCATCGGATGCTCTTGCTAGCTGAGCTATGGTGGCCTAGGTCATATTTGTTCCGTTGGAAATGATCTCAGCTACAGGTCTGGCACTGCCACCAGCACAACTGTACAGTGCGCGTAAACTGCCCTTGGGGGGGGGGGGGGTCAATTCCATGAATATTGAAATTTTACAAACGTATTGTACTTGCAATAAATTTTCAATGTATTGGGTCGTGTTCAGTACATTTAGTATATACTGAAGAGATGTTAAGTAAAGCACAAAAAAAGTTCTGTACCACACCTGGGAAATTAGTGGTAGTGACTGAAACCAATTCTTATGCTAAGTGCACTGAAAAACTTGTAAATAAATCTCCGCATACAAAGGCATGAATTTGGAAAGAAATCAACTCTTTTGAAATTTGGCAGCTTATTGTGTTAGTTTTGTTCATGTGAATAATTTAAGAACTGGAGATAAATACGTATTGATTATAAGAGCAAAAGCAAAAGCAAAGCAAAAGCAAAGTCACCTCCTTACAGGCCATGAAGGCCCTTGGAGGAGTGGAAGGTAAAGGCTTCCACCATTGTTAACCTCGGCACGTGATGGGGTAGAGTGGTTAGCTCTACGCCCGGCCGCCTTTGCCCCCAGGAATTAACCTGGTACTCATTTTTGGTGTAAGCTGAGTGAACCTCAGGGCCATATGCACCCCCGGAAGTGGAAATCTCGTTTGTTAAATTTTACGACTTCCTGACGGGGATTCAAATCCACGTCCTTCCGGGCGGACCGAGCACGCCTTTACCGCCTCGGCCAGGCAGCCCCTGATTATAAGAGAGTACTCACAAAATACCAGTATAATACCAAAAGAAAGGTAAAAAAAAAAAAAAAAAGTGTCAAGAAATTGTAACAATAATTGAAATTAATTAATAGGGGTCCTCCTATTCAATACACAAACATTTATTAATGTGAATCAATCACATGTCGTTCACATGAGGTGCTAGTTTCGGCATTAAACCTGTGCCATCATCAGCCACTGAGTCAAATCAAGCAAACACAATAACTAGAAACAACTTTAAAACACACTGTAACACCTACATAGATTAATATTAAATAAAATATGATACATGATAATATTGTACTTCAGTATAAAATCCTTTCAAAATGACGATGACACTGTTGTTTTGTACATATGGTGGTTTATCTAGCTTGTATATGTCTTTGATCTTGTTGAAATTACGCTGCAGAGTTTAAAGTCATATGAAGTTAACGCTTTGTTAGATCCAAGCGAACACAATAACTAGAAACAACTTTAAAACACACTGTAACACCTACATAGATTAATTTTAAATAAAATATGGTACATGATAAGTTGCACTTCAGTATAAAATTCTTTTAAAATCATGATGACAACGTTGTTTTGTACATATGTTGGTTTGTCCAGCTTGTGTATGTCTTTAGTTCTTTGACCTTGTTGAAATTATGCTGCAGAGTTTAAAGTCATATGAAGTTAACACTTTGTTTGATCTGTGGTTTGGTTCCAAAAATAAACGTGCATATGATGAACTTGGTTAGACCCAAAGAATTAATTCTCACTTCAATATGGTGTTTTTGGAACCTTGAGCAGCCTGTTTGATCGGCGGACGGAGCTGGCACAAGTTTAATGCCGAAACTAGTACGAAGGCCATCCGGTAAGTAGTACCCATTTGCGCAATACAGACACAGGAGTAAATATTAACAAATATACACATTTTTATTGGAAAGAGCATACTTTACACTACTTTTCCACATAATCTCCAAGCAAATTTAGGCATTTGTTATAACGTGGGACGAGTTTTTGTATTCCAGCGTCATAGTCCTCCGCCGCCAGCGTATTGAGATACGTAGTCACGGCTTGTTTAAGTTCTTAATCGCTGTCAAATTTTTTTCCCGCCAGAAAGTCTTTAAGCTTCGTAAAGAGAGGAAAATCCAAAGGGGCCAAGTCCGGGCTATACAGGGGATGGTCGAAGGTTTCCCACTTGAATTGCTGCAAAAGTTGTTGTGTTATCACAGCTGCATGAGGCCTGGCATTTTCATGAAGGAGAATGATGCCTGTAGACAACAGACCTCGCTGTCGATTTTGTATTGCCCGCCGTAATTTCTTTAATGTTTCACAATATGCATTAGCATTAATTGTGTCTCCACAGGCCATAAAATCAGTGAGCAGTACACCTCGGCGATCCCAGAAAACGGTTGCCATGAGTTTCCTGATGGACAGAACTTTCTTGAATTTTTTTGGTTTGGCTGGTGAATGAGCATGATGCCACTCCATTGACTGTCGTTTACTCTCAGGTGATGCATAACAAATCCATGTTTCGTCCCCAGTAATGATGCGAGTCAGGAAAGAGTCTCTTTCATCGGAATAACGTCCCAGAAACGTCAGTGCTGCAGCCATACGCTTGGTTTTGTGCTCCTCTGTAAGCATGCGAGGGACCCACCTTGCACAGATTTTTGAATAATGCAGATGGTCTTTGACAATTTCATGAACAATTGTTCGAGACACATTAGGAAAATGTTCACAGAGTTTATCAATTGTGACGCACTGATCGTTCCACACGCATTCGTCTACTGTGCTCAGCAGTTGGTCTGTAATGACAGATGGTCTCCCTGAACGCTCCTCGTCATGTGTATTCCCCCTCCCCAGGTTGAAGTTGCGACACCAGCGCTGAACAGACGACTCGTCCATCACATTGTCTCCATACACCTCTGTTAACTGGCGATGAATATCACAAGGTCGAACGTTTCGTTCATTAAGAAATTTAATCACGGCCATCACTTCACAACTGGCAGGGTTCTCAATTTGTTTAAACATTTTAAACGATCACAGACACAACACAGGCAACGCTAACATCACGCAACCTCGCACAGAGCAGGCAGACGAGCCATTGACGCGGTCTGATCTTGCCCAGCGACTACCCGAGTCGTCAGCGCTTCATGCGACGCTAACGGGTACTACTTTCCGGATGGCCCTTGCACCTCATGTGAAAGACATGTGATTGATTCACATTAACAAATGTTTGTGTATTGAATAGAAGGACCCCTATTAATTAATTTCAATTATTGTAATCACGCTTCAATACGGATCATGAAATTTCTAAATATCAAAGAAATTGTAAAGTAAGCTTTTAATAACCACTGAAGATTATATGAATGTGTTAGCATATTTTTTCTTCAATAACTACCTTTAATTCATTGCTTCCTACAAATATATCATTTTCTCTGAAAATACCTGCCTTTCTGGCTTAGGAGCTCTGTGAAAACCTCCCACTGTCTGGGTTAAAGTCACTACACAGTCATAATGCTGAATAATGATCTCAAAAAGAAATATACTATTTACATAAAAAGTACAATTCAGCCATGCAATAATCAAATTTCTAACCTCCATAAGACATTATTAATAGAAATTAAGAGCAAAATTCAACACAGGCAGTAAGAATGAAACTACTCACTTGATCTCTTGTCTTTTGACAGCTTCACTGACAAAGAAGATGAGGACTGGTGAGAGTAGGCCAATGATGAGAAAAATGCTGGGGAAGTGAAGTTCTGTCATGAGAACAGGTAATGAGTAAGCAGACTGTAGAAGTAGCCTGCAACCAAAATGATGATGTCTACAGAACTTAGTTTAATAATGCTGCAATGGCAACACTTTTTAAACACACTCATTGGAAAAAAAAAAAAACACCCCAAGGAGTTGTCAAAATCTCATTTAACTCAATATGGATGATTGTAATATTGATGTAAGTGATTATGATGTTAGAGTAAAATGATAGTTCATTGGAGCTAACTGGATATTTTAAAACAATATTTCTTTTTTACAATTTGCTTTACGTTGCACCGACACAGATAGCTCTTACAGTGACGTCAGGATAGGAAAGGGCACCCTGTGGGTCTACCTCATCATGGTATCTTGTGGCAATGAAAGATAAGAATTTCATTTTTGGTTTGTATTGAACTGAGATTACAATTAATAATATATTATGGTTTCACCTATTCAATACAATAACACTTAGTAATGCGAGGTTACATCACAAGTCGATCACAAATGGTACCGGTTTCAACCACAGATCAGCTAATAGTTCAAAAGGTACAAGATAAAGGCAATGCATAGATGAATAACAAGTAACGTAGAAGATATAAAGATTTTTTCAAGACGAAAGTTCATGTGGAGCTATATATCACTTGAATATAAAGCACTAGGTTTTAAATGTCTTTAAAGTCTTGATGTGAAGATGAATAAATAGCTTGATGTTAAATTTTATAATCCTATGTTTGATATATTAAGATGCAAATAGCTAGTTGTCTTGTTATGCAGAAGAGTTGAAATTGAACACCATTGTGAAGAGAAATAAGTAAAACAGAGTGCAGTATTAAAACAATTGAGAATCACAGTTGACAAACTAAGGTATCTTTAAGATAACTGCTTGAGTAGTTCTTGAGGTGGCGAAGAGATCAATTTGAAGGTAATATTGTTTTTAATTCCCAGTTCGATGCGGAAATAGAAAGACATAATGAGAGTAATAAAAGCTAATTTACGTGAGAGAAAGACTTTAAAGGCAATGAATTGATCGAGAAAAATATAATATATAACTCGCATTACACAGCGTGATATTATATTACGTTTTTCTTGAAATATTTGTCTATTCCCTATGGGAATCAACATCTGTATCACCTCAAGAACTACTTGAGCATTTATCTTAAAGATACCTTCGTTTGTCAACTGTGATTCTCAACTGTTCTAATAATGCACTCTGTTTTACTTATTTCTCTTTACAATGGTGTTTAATTTCAACTCTTCTGCATTAAAAGACAACTAGCTATTTGCATCTTAATACATCAAAAAAAGGATTATAAAATTTAACTTCGAGCTATTTATTCATGTTCACATCAAGATTTTAAAGACATTCAAAACCTAGTGCTTTATACTCAAGTGTTATATAGCTCCACATGAATTTTGTCTTGAAAAAATCTTTATATCTTCTACGTTACTTGTTATTCATCTATGCATTGCTTTTATCTTGTACCTTTTGAACTATCGGCTGATGAAATGTCGTATGGCTTTTAGTGCCGGGATATCCCAGGACGGGTTCGGCTCGCCAGGTACAGGTCTTTCTATTTGACTCCCGTAGGCGACCTGCGCGTGGTGATGAGGATGAAATGATGATGAAGACAACACATACACCCAGCCTCCGTGCCATTCGAATTAACCAATTAAGGTTAAAATCCCCGACCCAGCCGGGAATCAAACCCGGGGCCCTGTGAACCGAAGGCCAGTAAGCTGACCGTTCAGCCAAAGAGTCGGACTATCGGCTGATGATGACCCAGATCTGGGGTCGAAACCGGTACCATTTGTGATCGACTTGTGATGTAACCTCGCATTACTAAGTGTTATTGTGTTGAATAGGTGGAACCATAATATATTATTGATTTAATTGTAAACTCCTATGCTGCTGAAGTTGGCACCCCAGGTGGGCCTCTGACATGTTCAATGGGCAGTAAGTCTGACGATTGGGCAAGCCACAGAAGTGTGGCAATGTTGTGGAGGCATTCCTGGAATAACCATGCTGTATGTGGCAGAGCATCAGCCTCCTGGAATATGCTTCTTGGGAGCCCTGCCATGAAGAGCATCTTATGCAGCTACAGGAAGGATGTTCTGCACATATTGCTATGTTGCCTATGTCCCTCATAATAACACTAGGGGTCACTGACTGTTGTCCATAAAGGTGCCCCAGACCAGCAACTACTAGTCAGAGTGGTGAGTTGTGCTACACCAAAGTTAATAATCATAATGTTATTTGTTTTACGTCCCACTAACTACTCTTTTACGGTTTTTGGAGACGCCGAGGTGCCGGAATTTAGCCCGCAGGGGTTCTTTTACGTGCCAGGAAATCTACCGACACGAGGCTAACGTATTTGAGCACCTTCAAATACCACCGGACTGAGCCAGGATCGAACCTGCCAAGTTGGGGTCAGAAGGCCAGCGCCTTAACCGTCTGAGCCACTCAGCCCGGCCAGCAAAGTTAAGACTGAGGCATTCACCACAAGGCCTCCAGACATGAACACAACCAACATCAGTGCACAAAGAGAATCTGGGTTCATCACTGAAGATAACCTGGTTCCAGTCTGTACCAGTCTAGGTTTGTTGTTCATGAAACCACTGTAAATGGAGATGATGGGAAGTCAGTGGGTGTCAATGGCAGGACACATAATTGGCAATGTCAGACTAAATTTCCTTCAGCCAAGTGACTGGAAATGGTTTTGGCAGACAGAGAGGGTACTGTAACAATGAATCTACATGTGCCTGGATGGCAGACATTGTAACAGTTGAATCTGTCCCTGCTTGTTAGAGAATCCAAAGAACCTCCCTCCTGGGAGTCAGTCGAGGGCATCCTGAGCCCAGCTGCTGTGTGTGTGGGTGCCCTCATACATCAGTCTGGTCAGAATGACCTAGGTGACACGATTCATCGATATAATCATCAGACATTCCAATAATTCACCCTTCTCAAACTCTGATAACTGGGCGAAATCTCTTCGATTATATCATAGAGGTATGTTGAGTGGTCAACAAGCTTTTGACAACCAGAAGTAGTGTTTCATTATGTATAAGTAGCCTCTGTGATCATGAGTGCCAGCGCATTCACGGCCTTTGGTAGCAAGACCGTTCAACTAATCACGTCACTATGCTGATCATTTGATTATCTTCTCGAGATGATGCAGAGTTTTGCAGCAAAATGAAAACTCCTCCTTGATGCGTAATTTTCAAGGAGTGTATGTGGACATTTCAACTACTCTTCAGTAGCTCCTGTCAAGACAAAATGATACAGGCTAGTGAGTATCCATACTATTCTAACAGTGAGAAGGTGAGGGCCCTTGGAACCACCTCTCCAGGGCAGGCATGTACCATATTTTCTGTTCAAGTGGTAAAGTTTACATCAGAATTACCAAATGCAGCATTAATACCAGGCTGCAAAAGCATAAGCACCATTGTCATCTCATCCAATTAGAAAAATGAAATTTGAGGAAACCTCAGTTCTGGCTACCAACTACTAGTATCACGCCATTTCTAGCGAGAAGCTGTAGAGACAGCTGTTTCAACAGGAAAAAAGGGGGCCTAAACTGATGACCACTACCAGACAACAAAACTGTGCAGGTCTGAGGAACACCAATCTGAGAGAGAAGCAAGGCAATGCTGGCACTCCACCTAGCCTTCTTGCTATTATAGAAGTACGGGTAACTGCCACCTTGGGTCATTTTATCTAGAAGAGGGTTACTGAGTAGCTGAAACGTCAATATATTTAAAATGTCAATACGGTCTTTTACGTGCATGTGATTTTAATCTGTAAGCTGCAGAAGAGAATTTTAATTCTTGAAACATGTACTTAAATATTTATGTATTTGATGGTTTAGTATACATACTAGATTTTGAACTGTATTGATAAGGCGGACCTTGAAATAATTAATAACAGTAATAAATTCAATACGGACCATTTGTGGCCATCATCGTCAAGCTAATAGGTACTGATTATGCCAGCCAGGCAAGAAAATTGATTAATAAATTTAAGAACACGAAGGTTAAAATTCTTAGTATTTCAAAAGACCTTAATTTCCTCAAAAAATGCCTTAAAGAGAATGTCACACCCAAACATTTGAAATTTATTCAGAAGAGAGGTAGATTAATACACCACGAGGCGAGAACACAACAGAAAGTGAACCCCATTTGGATTAAGGACAAAATTAAGTTCTTACATCTCAAAAAAAAAAAAAAAAGAGCTGGATAGCTCACTATGAGCTGCACTTACTTATCGCCAAAAGAATCTCGGCCCAAAAAAAAAGGAATCTCATTTATGCCAAACATAACACAAGAGTAGAAATGCAGAATATAACAACACATGAATTTTACCCACCAGTAAAAAGCCTTACCAATGTTGATTTTAATAGAGATGAAGTTGAGATTCTAGAAAAAGGTCCTAAACACAATTGGCCACATAATGAAAAGACCTTTTATAACAGGGAATTAGGGAAATTGATAGCAGAAACTGAGGTCACACTTGCAAAGGTTCCAATAAATAAACAGGAGATAATCAGGAATGAGGCCAGAAAGAAAATTTGCAAAATAATGGTACAAAAGACCACCACAGATGTTAGTATAAATAATAATTTGCAATTGATCAATAAGAAAATAAAAGAGAATAACATTATTATCGCAAAAGCAGATACAGGCAGTCCCATAGTTCTGATTAATAAAGAAAATGTTGTTAATAAAACAAATGATTTTTTAACATAGGGAAGGCCTAGGAATTGGAAGGAAGCGGCCATGGTCTTAATTAAGGTACAGCGCCGGCATTTGCCTGGTGCGAAAATGGGAAACCACGGAAAACCATCTTCAGGGCTGCCGACAGTGGGGCTTGAACCCACTATCTCCCGATTACTGGATACTGGCCGCACTTAAGCGACTGCAGCTATCGAGCTCGGTGAGGATAAGTTTAGTCAGATAAAAAGGGATCCCACTATATCATACAACAGAAATTTAAACAAATTTTGGCATATACCAACTTTTTGATGGAGTCGGAAGAAGCAAATTATTTTGTAAATATGAACCCAGGATTGCCCACATTAAGGCCAATGCCTAATGTACACAAACAAGTAATACTGATTAGACCCACAGTCAATTTTAGGAACAGTCCCACGTACAAAACAGCAAAATTCATATATAAGAAACTTGTGAAAATATTAACAACAAATGTTCCACCTTTACATTACTATAATCATCTTTATTAATAAGACTACATTAAACTATACTGGTGATACATGTTTCGTCCTTCTTATGGGACATCTTCAGTCACATGTAAAATCATTGAAAATATGGTAAGTACACATTAAAATTAGTGAATAAAAGGTCTGTGAATCTTGTGACGCGGTGTGTTAGCGTCTTGTCAATATTGAATTTTAAAATAACATAAACATGAACATGATGTTAACCATGAAGTCCAGCTATTGCACAGGTTAAGATGTCATTACTTGTGTGGAATTGCGCAAATATAATATAACATGAGTGGCTATGCGAATTACATTTTTTTTCCAACTTGCTTTATGTCGCACCGACAGAGATAGGTCTTATGGCGACGATGGGATAGAAAAGGCCTACGAGTGGGAAGGAATCAGCTGTGGCCTTAATTAAGGTACAGCCCAGGCATTTGCCTGGTGTGAAAATGGTAAACCACGGAAAACAATCTTCACCGATGCCAACAGTGGGGATCGAACCCACTATCTCCCGGATGCAAGCTCACAGCTGCGTTCCCCTAACCGCATGGCCAGCTCGCCCGGTACGTGAATTAATCATATAGTTATCCTGACATTGTGAACATATTGTACATGTTCTTGAATGTGTACATGTGTCCCATAAGAAGGACGAAACATGTATCACCAATATAGTTTAATGTAGTCTTATTAATAAAGACGATTATGGTATTGCCATTTGTTGTTAAGATTTTCACAAGTTGATACTTTTTGACAATACGGGCTCAAATATGAAATTTATCATGTACAATTAACAAATTCATTAATTCAGAATAACATTTTTTACATTTAACAATAATATTTATAAGTAAGTAAGAGGGTTGGCTATGGGATCACTAGCATCCAGTATCCTGGCAGACATCTATATGGACTATCTAGAATCTAACAAAATAGTAAATAGGATAGGATAAAATGGGAGTCAGTTCACATCGAGGAAGTGGCAGCAAATGATGACGGAATTGGGTGTGGAGCACTGGACCACCCCTATCTACAACCCAAGGGCAAGTCTGACGGAATGATGGAACCAGGAACTGAAAAGGATAGTACGAGTCCACCTGACAGACAAAGAACATTGACTGTGGGACCGTCAGATACCGCAGTCTCTCTTTGCCCTACGACGACGCATCAACCGTGTCACCGGCTATTCCCCAGCAGAGCTGTTTCTTGATCGACAGCTGTATGGCACTGGGGACTGGGAGATTCATCCACTATCCACTTCAGGTCAAGATGATGCAGCTGTTTCCCTGGCAGAGTGGCAGCAGCAGCAACAGCAGAACATCAAGGAGAAGCAAGCTTTGGCCGAGAACAGATCCCTTACCCAGGCCAAGGCCCAAGATGTCGAACAGATGCAGATCTTCCTTCCAGGCCAACAAATACTGCGACGTAACCACCCAATCAGTAATAAGATTGGAGGGTCTCACGCAGGTCTCGCACTTAAGTGGGTCGGTCCCATCGAGGTGGATAAACAGCTGGGTCATGGGGTCTACTTACTGAAGACCAACCCTCCTGTCAAGGTCCATGCATCGGAGTTGCGGCGGGTCACCCAACGCATACAGAGTAAGCCTGCAGGAGAAGCTACTAATGACACAGCACCATCTGGTCATTGGGAGAACACATCGACTATCATCAAGGAAGAGGATGGCAGCAAGGCAACCCCGACCCCCTGACACAGCACATGCTGGGCAAGAGGAGGAGAGAACATCCAGCGACATTGAGGAAGAAAGAAGATACAACTTACGTACATCCAAGGCAGTGTCAACAAGTGTGACAAAGTGTGGAAATTGTTTCAAGTTACAGGGGGCATATTGACGCAAGTGCGGTAACAGGTATAACTTGAAAACAATGTTCTCTCACCCATGGGTAACTAATACAGATATCGAGCTCGAATATTATTATTATTATTATTATTATTATTATTATTATTATGTCTGACTCGTTGGCTGAATAGTCAGCGTACTGGCCTTCGGTTCAGAGGGTCTCGGGTTCGATTCCCGGCCGGGTCGGGGATTTTAACCTTCATTGGTTAATTCCAATGGCCCGGGGGCTGGGTGTTTGTGCTGTCCCCAACATCCCTGCAACTCACACACCACACATAACACTATCCTCCACCACAATAACACGCAGTTACCTACACATGGCAGATGCCGCCCACCCTCATCGGAGGGTCTGCCTTACAAGGGCTGCACTCGGCTAGAAATAGCCACATGAAATTATTATTACTATTATTATTATTATTATTATTATTATTATTATTATTTATGTAGTCGAATGATCGTATTGTATGTGAGGTTATGTGTTGTACATAGACATTTATATCAGTTCCCTTAATGCAAAAATACCTGTAAATTAATTTATTCTTACCTGTATAATTTGTAGTTCGTAATTGTGAAACACACTGTATCTTCCAGAATGGTAATAAAGTACTAGAACAATTGAGAATATTCTATACATTGTAATCTATGTATTGGACAGTCTGGAATATTCAAGAAGGTAGCTATTTTTGTAAGGTAACTTTCTAGACACCTGGCCAGGCATCTATGTAAAGAGGCGATCTCTACGGTGAAGTTAGTTACTGTTAATTGTGGTTTGGAAGTTATTGGAAGAGAGTTATCGTTTACTAGCACGTGGCTGACATGCCGAGTTAGGCAGTCTCCATGTTGAATTGAGCAGTAGTCATCTGTTTTTCAACTGTGTTTCAAACTGTACCCTCTGTGGTATTTGGTGTCATTTGTCAACTGTTTAAAGATAGCGGCTTTGTTAATATTCTACAAGTTAAGTGTTTTTGTTTTGTGATACGGAGATTAAGGTTATGTGTGTATTCATTTGTAAATATATGTGAAAATATAACTGTATCAACTGACAGCATCTCGTGTGCGTCTTTGTGGATACGTTAATAACAATCACCAGTTCACAAATATCAAATGTGATATGGTTCTGCTACACCCTTTAAATAAAAGCAACAAATGAATATTCTCAAGAAATTAGAAATGTATACGTTACAGACTCTGGCAGAGGACATGGCAGAGGATAATCAGTTATTCAAACTAGCAATCCACTATTCTAGAAAGAGAAAGAAAGGAAAAGGGCAACAAGAGGAGGACAATGAAGAAAAGCGCAAGTGGGCGGTAAAAAGTCAACTCCTCTTCTGGGCTGCAGACTCCTTCCACTCCACCCCTCCAGATGTTCAACTCGCTAGCTAGACAGTCTGCCGATTGAACTTATCTCTTTGCGGTCCTTAACACTTCAGAGAGTGCTCGAATATTATCACCCGCCTGCTGTGCTAAACACTCCAAAGCGCTCGTCCTACTCACGTTCATTAGAAGTGTGTTGACAGAAATATTGACGGGTCTTGCGACCATACTGTATTCCCTTAACTCTGCAAGCGGTCAGGACCTTGTTGACAGCATTTCCTGTGTATATTTCCCAAGCAGACCTACTTTATAAACATCGTCTTTAGTTAGAGATTATTCTCATTCAAGTTCACAATAATCATCATCATCATCATCATCAATGTCCCACTCCAGTCACCCGACACACTATGTCATCTAATCGCAGAGTTGTGTCGAAAGATTCTTATGCTGTCAACAAATTTGGATTCTGTGAATGATGGTACAGTGAAACGAAAAACCACTAAAGGCAATGAAGAAATAGAAATTGCGTGTCCTCGTGTTGTCATAAATTACACAAAACATGTGGGTGGCGTGGACAATGGTGACCCCCAGGTATGTAAGAATATCCACCAGTGAGAGAATTGACTTTTTTCTATTGATAGTAACACCAATAATAACCTCCAAATTTCTCATTTTGTGATGAATGTGTGCGTTGTGAACAGTTTCATTCTTTATGATTTGAGTAACCAAACAGCTTTCACAGCTCATGGAAACAGACAGCTGAACTTCCGGCGCAACATGGTGCAACAGCTGATCGGGAACTTCACGTCTTGCAAATGTACGGGATGGAAAAGTTACCCATCAGCTGTCCATCCCCTAAATTATTTCATTCTCTTGTGAAGATACCTGGTGATGCCAGACTGTGAGCATTGTGTTTACAAATTAAAAACAGGGCAGCTTCTGGGAGAGGCAAACAAACAACATTCAAAGGTAAGCAGTGTGATCTACCAATGTGCAGGATGGGCGCTTTTTGGAATACCATCAGGAGCAAAATGTGGATATTCAGAATTAGGGTGAGTATACATTTATATGCACTAATCATTTAGGAACGAAATTCGAAAGAAATTACATTTATACCTTTATTCATATGACTTCTAGTTATTTTCTTTTGAAGGGTAGTATTTATGTTGCTGTGCCTATTGGGATTTAAAGAACTTTGTCAGAAAACACGGTAATTACGGCCGGGCATATGCCTTGAATTGAGGAACGGCAAAGGGTTATAGAGCCAACACACCTGCAAGGCCTTCGCATCCAAAGTAAGTCACTTTTTTAATTTCAGCGTTACCTTCTTATTTTGTCATGTTACCGGGCGAGTTGGCCGAGCGCGTAGAGGCGCGCGGCTGTGAGCTTGCATCCGGGAGATAGTAGGTTCGAATCCCACTATCGGCAGCCCTGAAGATGGTTTTCCGTGGTTTCCCATTTTCACACCATGCAAATACTGGGGCTGTACCTTAATTAAGGCCACGGCCGCTTCCTTCCAACTCCTAGGCCTTTCCTATCCCATCGTCGCCATAAGACCTATCTGTGTCGGTGCAACGTAAAGCCCCTAGCAAAAAAAATTTTTGTCATGTTGCATTAGAATTATTACATTTTAGTTTTTTCTTTTTCTTACCTTATTTTTGATAAGAATATTATCATTTCTGTTAGATGCACAGAGATATTGTTTTGGTATATGCAGACCCATACTGTTTTAACTTTATTAAGCATAATAACTTGAGACCCATGAACAGCAGTCAGACTATGAAGGTCATAAAGATGCCACACTAGAACATTAGATAATTGTCAACCAGCTCAATTTTAATACCATATACAAACTTTTTACAGGACAATGGACATAACATGAATGATATTCAAGTTTGAACTTTTAATGTTGTTATTGTATTGTTGTTTTTATCCATAAAAGTTTTGAATGAGGTCTTTTACATGCATGTGATTTAATCTGTAAGCTGAAGAAGATAATTTTTTCTCGAAACATATACTTATGTATTTGATGGTTTAGTATACATACGAGATTTTTAATTGTACTGACAAGGCAGACCTTGAAATAATTAATAACAGTAATATGCCTTCTCACACAGCAATTTCAAAAAATCGTTTTTTTGGCCAGTAAGAACATTTCTGTGGCTCCGCCTCATTCGCCCGACTTGAACCCTTGTGACTTTTTCCTCTTTCCAAAATTGAAAAATTACGTCAAGAGATGTCATTTTCGGGCACTGGACAACATTTAAACGGCTATAACCGACCAGCTGGAGGCTATTCCAGTATCCGAGTTCCAGCACTGCTATGAGGAGTGGAAGAGCCATCTCCAGTGCTGTGTGGCTTCCCAAGGTAGTTATTTTGAAGGGGATAATGTTGAATTGTAATGTTAATGGAATAAAAAAAGTGAAAAAATCAGTCTTGATACTTTATTTACACACCACGTATGTATCCTACCAACAAAACTATAGATATTTTTTTTTTAAAGAAGGAATATTATTTCCTACTTCGCCAACCCACATCTCAATTTATAACTAACATCAATACAGCACCAAAAGAGATAAAAGTAAATCAGGCAGCAATCTAATGGATAGATAAGTTTAAATATCTAGGCGAGTGGATAGAATCAAACATCTCCAAAAAAGAAGCTTTTGCATCGCGCACGAATATAATGGAAATGGCTTATCAACTGACCAAAGAAGTTTGCAACAAAAAGTCTGTATCCTAGAATGGAAAATACAAACATTATTGCACTGTCATAAGACCAGAGGCTTCGTATGCAGTGGAATGCCTTGCTTTGGACAAGAAAGGCTTGTTAGACAAATTGAAAATTAAAGAAAGATTTTAAGGAAAATTCTTGGCCCAATTAAAGACAAAGATGAATATAGACATCAGCATAACCATGAGCTGTATATCCATGTCCAGAAGATCTCTGACATCATGCGGAGGAGGAGGATTGCATTTTATGGCCGCTTGCTAAGAATGAAACCAACATGATTATTGAACCAGATCTTTACATATTTTAAAGATAGGAAGACCCTGCCAACTTGGTTCAGGGAGGTGGAAAGGAGCCTATACGAGATGGGGATCACTTACGCAGATATACAAGAATGCAACCCACTCATGAGGAAACTAAAAGACCACCAAGGTTTTCAAGAAATGCCAAAGTTGAGGACAGGAGACACGTAGACGCAGGAAAGAAAAGAGCAACACCGGCAACAAATGAAGGAGAACTGAGTAAAAAATCAAATCACAGAGAAGACAGCTAAAATAACCTGGTCCCTAATAGGCCAATAAGAACAAAGGAGAAGAAGAAGAAGGTTATTGTATTTTACTAATTACTTAATTACTAATTACCAGTAAATCTGCTGACATGAGGCTGACATATCTGAGCACTTTCAAAATCAACCAGACTGAGGCCAGCATTCTTATCATCTGAGCTACTCAGCCCAGCCGAGCTAGATATGAAACAAAGTAAAACTATCTACATAACCTAGAGTATGTAATCTACTGAATACTAACAGAACACACAAAGTAAAATTTAAAAAATATACACTAATATTGACTACTACCAACAAATACACCAATATTTATTGCACTAAATGGATCAAACACAAAATTAACCAAATTATAATAAGTATTAACTACTTTATTACTACGATAAGAAAGAGCAATTTAAACAGCCGACCATTCGCCAGTGCACCCAACAATGGAATGTAACTTTAGTTGGGAGCACACTCAACTAGAAATTGAGATATTTTCAATTCACGTCACATGGATGTCGAGAACTTTTTTGCTCCACTGCACTTAATATTAAAGTTTGTTTTGTAGTGCTTGCCAAAAGCAGGATATTTGAATCCGAACATCACCAATAATCCTCAACAATAAAAGACCGTTAACTACCTTGTCAGCGAAATACCTTATATTCTCTTTTCATAACATTATACAAATATCTCAACAAACTTACTTATAGCCTTTTGCTGCTTTATATGCAACTACTTACGTAACAAAAACTATTATGAGCCAGGTTCTGTTATGGTGAGGACCCCTGTTCCATACGGAGTATTCACGTTGCACAAAGCTGATGGACAGCGTCACTGAGGGAAAAGAGACAGCTTTAATGTAAAATCTTACACATTATCTTTACAATAACAAGTAGTATCCATTAAAATCATAACCGGCAATGATTCTTCAGAGCCTTGTCTTCAAATCATTCTGCAACATAAATATCTACACTATTCCGGCTCTAATATAGTAAAATTGGAATTGCATATAATACTATTTTACAGAATTTAATATGCCTTTTCATACCATAGAAAAGAGTACAATGGAAGAATAATGGAATGTGCTTTATGTCCCTTCAATATCTACTAGTTGCTCACTTAAGAAGTTTGCCTTTAAGTTACATTAACTTGCCAGAAAATCTATGTAAGGGGTTTTCACATTTAATCACAACTAAATGCCAAACATCTATGATGACTCAACTATCTTGAGTAGAGTTGGTAATGCTTAACACTAGAACTGCCGGAATATATTATATACCTAGAACCGCCGATGCGGTCATTTTGACCGCTATTAAAAGTATTATATTTTCGTTCTTGGTACGCATGGTTACTCATTATTATAATTTTACCTCTGTTTCTGTATATTGCTTTATGAGTTTCAGTATTTCATTAGCAATAATTTTTATTATTTTTTTTTTTTTGCTAGTGGCTTTACGTCGCACCGACACAGATAGGTCTTATGGCAACGATGGGATAGGTAAACCCTAGGAGTTGGAAGGAAGCGTTCGTGGCCGTAATTAAGGTACAGCCCCAGCATTTGCCTGGTGTGAAAATGAGAAACCACGGAAAACCATCTTCAGAGCTATCGACAGTGGGATTCGAACCCACTATCTCCCGGAAGCAAGCTCACAGCAGTGCGCCCCTAACCGCATGGCCTACTTGCCCGGTAATTAGCAATAAGAAGACGCCACGCACTCGTCTCACTGTCATCACAAACATGCCGCATTGAACTGGAGTAAGTCTTGGATTTTCTTTCAAGGGGGTATGGCGAACAATCCAACCTCAGGTGTCATCTTCCCAGTCTGCTATATTCCACTCCCTGATGCCATCAGTACCTAATGGTGCATTATATGGCCATGGGAGGCTTTTACCTTGGTTGTCGCGTCCATTACGGGTTACTGTTTCTATGGCTGTAATAGAATAATTGAAAACTCGTCAGTACTCAGCCTATATGATGAATCATTGTAATTGTAATACGGTATAAATCAAGGAATTTCACCAAATTTGTTATGCTGATAGTTATAGCACTAATATCAACTTACCTTCAGCCTGAACAATCCGGTTTTCACTGTGATCTGTATCAATGCTTTTCGAGTTACCACTTGACTGATAGTAATCTTCGTATGCATTGTCTATTTTTAGGTCCTTTATATCTGGGCCACATTCATTTGCTATTTGCTTTACATCGCACCGACACAGATAGGTATTATGGCGACGATTTGACAAGAAAGGCCTAGGAGTGGGAAGGAAGCGGGCGTGGCCTTAATTAAGGTACAGCCCAGCATTTTCCTGGTGTGAAAATGGGAAACCACGAAAAACCATCATCAGGACTGCCGACAGTGGGGTTCGAACCCACTGTCTCCCGGATGCAAGCTCACAGCAGCGTGACCCTAACCGCATGGCCAACTCGCCCGGTGGGCCGCATTCTACATTAGACATATCTTCAGGAATGTCATACAACAGCATAGACTCAGCAACAGACAGTTTACGAGACATGTTTACTGTCCTGTAACAAGCTGACGAATGATACTACCGGAGATGCAGCGGAAATATAACTCGTACAATTCGTGATATATTTGAGTTTCATTGTTGTGTTTTTGAACATTACCGTTGTTGATAGGATAATTATAAGTAGATGATTATATCTCAACGAGAGGTATGTGTTATTATACATTTTATTATGATAATTAATACAGTGGTCAAAATGACCGCTCCGGCGGTAGTAGGTATACCTGTTACTAACGCCCCATCCATCGATGCAAAATTAATTTAATATGGATTTTCCTGACCACTAATTGGGAAAAGTCGCTGCAGCTCAATATCGTACAATAAAAACTGTAGTCAAAATTCAGTTTGGAAAATGTGTAGCGGTCACAGTATTTGAAGCAGTACAATTCCCTCCTAGAAAGGTAATAAATAATAATAATAATAATAATAATAATAATAATAATAATAATAATAATAATAATGAATATGAAACTCAGAATGGGGTAAAGATAGATTGTGGGAAAAATGCCCTCATGTTGGACTGTCTAGCCTTCGCAGATGACATTGTTCCGATAAAAGACAACCCTCACACAGCCAAGAAGCAAGCTGAAGTAGTACAAAATGTTACGGCCGAAGCAGGATTAAGAATTTCCTTTCAAAAAACAGCATTCATAGCCTGGGATAAATCCTCACTCCCAATGGGAATGAAAAGGAGGCATTAAAAGAGAGAGTGAGGAGGATGGAGATGGACTTCAGACTAAGCCATGACACATAGAAGTCCATTTCCATTCAAGCCAAATTAACACATTACATTCAATCAATCAATCAATCAATCAATCAATCAATCAATACTGATCTGCATTTAGGGCAGTCGCCCAAGTGGCAGATTCCCTATCTGTTGTTTTCCTAGTCTTTTCTTAAATGATTTCAATGAAATTGGAAATTTATTAAACATCTCCCTTGGTAAGTTATTCCAATCCCTATCTCCCCTACCTATAAAGGAATATTTGCCCCAATTTGTCCTCTTGTATTCCAACTATATCTTAATATTGTGATCTTTCCTACTTTTAAAGACGCCACTCAAACTTATTTGTCTACTAATGTCATTTCACGCCATTTCTCCGCTGACAGCTTGGAACATACCACTCAGTCGAGCAGCTTGTCTCCTTTCTCCAGTTCTTCCCAGCCCAAACTTTGCAACATTTTTGTAACGCTACTCTTTTGTCGGAAATCATCGAGAACAAATCGAGCTGCTTTTCTTTGAATTTTTTCCAGTTCTTGAATCAAGTAATCCTGGTGAGGGTCCCATACAATGGAACCATACTCTAGTTGGGGTCTTACCAGAGACTTATAAGCCCTCTCCTTTACATCCTTACTACAATCCCTAAACACCCTCATAACCATGTCCAGAGATCTGTATCCTTTATGTACAATCCCATTTATGTGATTACCCCGATGAAGATCTTTCCTTATATTAACATCCAGATACTTACAATGATTCCCAAAAGGAACTTTCAACCCATCAACGCAGTAATTAAAACTCAGAGGACTTTCCCTATTTGTGAAACTCACAACCTGACTTTTAACCCCGTTTATCATCATGCCATTGCCTACTGTCCATCTCACAATATTATCAAGGTCATTTTGCAGTTGCTCACAATCTTGTAACCTATTTACTACTCTATAGAGAACAGTGGTCAGAACAGATTGCCTTTATTGAGCAGGAACACTGACAAGGCCGGCAGACTCAGACCTTGAGAGAAGAGAAAGGAAGTTCCTTCAAAAAATCTTGGATCCAAAGAAGTTACAAAATGACGAACATACGAGGGCTGTAAATAAAGTATTGGCAATATTGACAGGAAGCAATATTTAATTAAGTAGCAAGTACAATTTGCATTACATTCCTTCAATGTAGTCATCGCAAAGTCTGTTACATTTTGCCAAATGTTGGGAAGCCGTTGGGGACCGGTGGAAAGGAATTCTCTGTTGATGACAACGATGGAGCACCGAGTTCAGATGCTACGTTAGGAAATCAGTGGCGTCAGAGGGGTTCCTTTAACTTTGGAAACAGGTCGAAGTCACAAGGACTCATGTCTGGCGAGTATGGAGGGTGTTCCAAGACCTTCTAATGCCACTGTTGCAATAAGAGTTTGACACTGTTTGCAACATGACAACCTGCAACACGATAGGGTGATAGTCTTGCAATAAACATGCACGTTTGCACTGCACAGCTGGACGCAGATGTGCCCCAGAAATCGGCAATAGTAATCACTGTTGAAAGTTTGTCCCTCAGGCACAGCGTGTGTAACAATAACACCCTCATAGTCGTATGCCACAATTAGCATAAGCTTCACCCGAGTAGGTTCGTGTCAAAATTTCTCTGGGTGACGCCATTCATTCAACTGATGCTTTAATTCAGGCTCGTAGGCTTGTGCCCACGTCTCATCAATGGCGATAATATGCTGCAGAAAAACATCTCCTTCGTTGTAGTATCTGTCCAGGTGGATACCAGCCAATGCATACCGGTGCAATTTCTGTACGTCGGTGAGTTGATATGGAACCCAACAGGATGCAATTTTTCTCATGTTAAGACATTTTGTCAGTATGTGCCATACCGTTTTATGTCTGAAACCAACCTCTACGGATAATTCCCGGACAGCGTATGGAAACGAGACTAGTCACGATATCAATCTGATTTTGAGGAATGGACGGCCAACCTGTGCGTTGCAAATCTGCAGTCTCATTCCGACCTGCACAAAACGTCCTCACCCATCGTGCAACTGTCCTAAATGGTAATGCATTCTCGCCATGGACAACCTCATTTCAATCCATGAACGCTGATCACCTTTTGAAAACATGCTTTGTAGCGGTGAAATCGACATTCTGCACTTCAACACCACACAGCAACAACACTCCCAACCGGATGCCCGTCAAATGCGGAGTACAAATTGACAACAGTGTCACCTGACCCTTCCCATGCCCTATTTGTGCATGCCTGAACTCCTGCGAATGTCTCGACTACATTGCCACTACTTTATTTACAGCCCTTGTAATATGTATGAAGTCACAGTTCAGCTTCTTGGCTGAATGGTCAGTGTCAAGGCCCTTGGTTCAGAGGGTCGCGGGTTAGATTCCTGGCTAGGTCAGGGATTTTAATCGCACTTAGGTAATTCCTCTGTTTTAGGATTGAGTGCGATTGCTTCAATACAGTTATCTTCATCTACACACACAACACCACAGAAACACACAATAGTGAACACATCCCTTCATATACGGAAGTGCATCCAGCCTAAAATAGGGTCTAGTCAACATCCGTGACCCTATCAGGGTGAAGGAGGAAGTGGCAGAAGAATATATATGGGGTCATACCGAAGTGTAGCACCACCAACGAGAGTACAGCATGCTGGGCAGTGAGCAAGTGGTCTGTATGATGTATCCAGCCTCCCCAAGCTCCTTCCGTGGTGAGGTACACCACAGTGCAGGTTGAGTTACTGGACGTTGCTAACTGGAGGCAAAAGCTTGACAAGAGCACCACGTAGCACACCAGGGCCACAGCCACAGATACCAGGAACTTAATTCCGTAGCACCACAAGACAAATACTCCCACCTGAAATTGAATACATAATCAAGCCACATGCAGAAAGAAAGAATGAAAGGAACATGTAGTACAATAAACATAATGAGGGCCGATGACCCAGACGTTAGGATCCTTTAAACAACAAGCATCATCATAAAAAAACAATGACAGGTCAGTGTGAAAAGAGGGAGAAACATAATGAAAATACATTACATTAAATACATTAAAATACATTCATTCTCTTCTCATTTCTTCTACATCCATTTCTTCTCAGACCCTCGATAAGCATGTTTCTGCTTCCAAACAGTCATGAAAGCTTCTCTCTTTGCCAGACTGAGTAGCCCAGATGGTTATGGTGCTGGCTTTCTGACCCCAAATTGGCAGGTTTGATTCTGGCTCAGTCCGGTGGTATTGAAGGTGCTCAAATACATCAGCCCTGTGTTTGTAGATTTACTAGCATGTAAAAGAACTCCAGTGGGACAAAATTCTGGTACCTCAGCATCTCCAAAAACTGTAAAAGTAGTTAGTGGGATGTAAAACCAATAACATTATTATTATTATTATTATTATTATTATTATTATTATTACAACTACAAAGCAGAAACGAGCTTGTTGATGTCGGGAAAAATGGATGTAGGGGAACAGTGATTGAGGAAGAGAGAGCAACTATTTGAAGACAGCAGCGTATGAAGATGCGGAGATTATTCTTGTCCTTTTGTGTTTTTTTAAATTTCTCCCTCTTTTCACACTGATCTGTCACTGTGTTTATCCTATTACATATTCCTTTCATTGTACCTATCTTTCTATATAAGACTTGATTTTTACTTCTTTGTTCCTTTTTCATTATTCAAATATATATCAATTTATTACAGAAAAATTACTTATAGTAAGATCTAAAAGAAAACTGTAATAAACAGCATTACTGAATATACTGAATATACACAGAAATTGGTTGGGATACTCAATGTCTGTATTTTCTGGGCTTGTAGGCTGTAATTCAGGAGCACATGATATTCCCAGTGTTTCACCAAAAACTGCATTTGGCATTTTTAAGGGTTTCAAATTATTCGCGATGGCTATAGGGGGCGGTCACTGATTGGCTGTTCTTTGGCCAACGATATTGTAGACAATGGTGTGCTGCTCGTCTACTGGTCCCCCCCACAATGGTGGACCACAGCCTGAATTATATACTGAGGTGGAATTGCGACATCACTCCATTCCAGTGATACCTTCGTAGCCATCGATGTAATTCTGAACCCTTGAAAATGCTGAATGCAGTTTTTGGTGAAATGTCGGAACCATCATGTGCTCCTGCATCACGGCCTACAAGCTAAAAAAAACCCACTGTTTATAATGCTGGCTTGAAAGCCTCAAGTGCTATATGGGTGATATACTAGTTCAGATTTCGCTGTGATGGCGTGTGGGACAGGATAATGGGTAAGAGACAATTTGGCATATCAGAATATCGTAAACCAAAAACACTGACTTGTTACAAACCATTGCCAATTATTTAAAGGAAACACAACCGGAGTGAAATGAGGTGGTCTTAAATCTAGCTAAAGAGGAGTGTTCTGTTCGGCACTGCCTGCTGTCTTAGGAACTCTTCACAGAAGGTTGGCGACAAACATCGAAAATTTTCCTATTTTCACATTCCATATCAGAGTCGCTGTACCATATATATAAAATTTCTGTCAAGAGGTTCCGTGTCCAGAATAACCTTCTGCACCCACGTCCACATTTTCCTTCTATCTTGACTTTCAATGATCAGTTGTAAATTCTCCTTGCAAATACAATATTGTGGGAGACATTTAGAAATTTTCATTTCATATTTCTTTGTAGCTTAGCATTCAAATTTGAATTTGGAAAGTCACAACTAGGAGAAGGCCAAGAGGGCCCAAGAATGCATCACAGAACCGCTTCTACCACGCCCTTTGCACTCTCTGTACACGGAAGATGGAAATCCAGTCGGGGGCTGCATATGGTCGAAGATCGATCACCCTTCATTTGTTGACCCGTGTAGTTCTTATTATTCCTGAAAATTCCTACTGTGGTTAACTCCTTGGTTTTTAAAGATAATGTTAATACTAAAAAGGGTGTAATACCTGCATATTGATGTCACACTGGTTCTTGCCTGTTGCTCGTTGCATGGTCAGTGGATCAGTAGGGTTGCCAACCATTGACAGTGACAACAGAGGCACCACTAGACAGAAGAGCCACAGAACCTCACCTGTGCATACAACATTCCTTTGATTTAGATTCTGGCAGGAATAAAGTTGGGAACAAAAATGAGATATATTAGTTACGTTGAACAAAGTGGTAGTGATGTTAATACTAAAAAGGGTGTAATACCTGCATATTGATGTCACACTGGTTCTTGCCTGTTTCAGAGTAAAGCAATGAGATTTTAAGCCTCTCTTCAAACTAATCTAAAAGTTTGCTCTAAGAATATCAGCTAAGAAATGGAAGGACAATGAACTACAAGAAATTACAGATTCTTCAGATTCTTTAGGCCCATATTCACCAACGTCACTTACTTTTGCTGTTACCTTAGATTTTCAAAGGTCATATAATGTCGTTATCTTGGATAATGCTCACTTCTGTATTAATCACAGAATTTATTATCTCAGTTTACCAAAACTAAGTTTACATTTCAGTCTGAATTTAAACCTTAAACTGTTCATACTAAGCACGAAAAACAAATGAGTACTTGGTGCCGCCACTATTGAAATGTAAACAAGTCTCGATTTAATTCAGGGTTTGCAAATGATTTATCATAAATTATGTTCACTCTTGACCAGAAACAAATGAAGGAAGTCTAATATGACTTTCCAAGAGAAAAAATTGTTACTGAATTTGGTGGCAGAAAGCATTAACATCATCGAGAATAAGAAAACAAGTCTATACATTGTACATTTCACTCAAAATATAAGGCAGTACTTCTTAATTCTTCATTAAAAAGTCATTCAGTCATGTACAGTACAAGATATAATCAAGAATTCGTCTTAGGCCTCTGTATGTGTTGGGAATTCCAGGTTATGTTCGATCATGGATAACACTGACCATATCAAAGCTTTAGATACAGTTACCTAAAATGTGTCTGATAATCAGTGTCGTCGTAGTCCTCGAAGTATGTCGTACATTCCTTTATCCACCTAGGATGTTTATTAATTGCATAATCTTGATCATATTCCTTGTCACTGTGATTTGCTCTTTCAATTAGATATTCCGGCCATCTACGAGGTGCCGTCTTGGAAGGCTATTATCTTAGATTTCCCATTTTACCGGCCAGCCAATCTCAGGTAAAATTTTAAACCGAGATAATACCCGTTATCCAAGATAATGTTGCTGGTGAATACAAACTTAACTGTTATCTTGGTTTATGTACCTTTAAACCAAGATAAAAGCTTTTACTCGCATTGGTGAATACGGACCTTAGAGTAGAATTGTTTACCAACAGATGTTGGACAGGATATTAGAGAGAAAACCTCCTCTGCGAACCATGTGACCTTGCCGCAGTGGGGAGAATTGCGTGTCCCAATGATGCAGATAGCCGAGCCGCAGGTGCAACCATATCGGATGGGTATCTGTTGAGAGACCAGACAGACGAATGGTTCATCGAAAGGGGGGTAGCAGCCTTTCGGTAGTTGCGAGGGCGGCAGTCTAGATGATTGACTGATACGGCCTTGTAATAATACTCAACATGGCTTAGCTGTGTTGATACTGCTACACGGCTGAAAGCAACGGGAAACTACAACCGTAACTAACTCCCGAGGACATGCAGGTCTCTCTGTATGAATGATATACTGATGATGGCTTCCTCCCGGGTAAAATATTCCGGAGGTAAACTAGACCCCATTCAGATCTCCGGGTGGGGACTACACGAGAGGGGGCGATCATCAAGAAGATGGATACTGACATTCTGCGAGTCGGAGCGTGGAATGTTAGAAGTTTGAATCGTTGTGGTAGGTTAGAGAATCTGAAAAGGGAGATGGATAGGCTAAAGTTAAATGTAGTTGGTATAAGTGAAGTACGTTGGCAGGAAGAACAAGATTTTTGGTCAGGCGACAACCGAATTATCAACACAAAATCAAACAGGGGAAATGCAGGAGTTGGTTTAATAATGAATAAGAAAATAGGGCAGTGGGTAAGCTACTACGACCAGCATAGTGAAAGAATTATCGTCGTCAAGATAGACACCAAACCAATGCCCACCACAATAGTGCAGGTCTATATGCCTACTAGTTCAGCGGATGATGAAGAATTCGAAAGAATATACCAGGAGATAGAAGATTTAATACAATATGTAAAAGGTGATGAGAATCTAATTGTGATGGGAGACTGGAATGCAGTGGTAGGCCAAGGAAGAGAAGGTAGTACAGTAGGAGAATTTGGATTGGGACAAAGGAACGAAAGAGGAAGTCGGCTGGTTGAATTCTGCACTGATCATAATTTAGTCCTTGCCAATACTTGGTTCAAACACCACAAACGACGGCTGTATACGTGGACGAGACCTGGAGACACTGGAAGGTATCAAATAGACTTCATTATGATTAGGCAGAGATTCAGAAACCAGGTGTTGGATTGCAAAACTTTCCCAGGAGCAGACATGGACTCTGACCACAACTTGTTGGTCATGAAATGCCATCTAAAGTTGAAGAAATTGAAGAAAGGAAAGAATGCAAAAAGATGGGATCTAGACAAGTTGAAAGAAAAGAGTGTGAGGGATTGTTTCAAGGAAAATGTTGCACAAGGACTAAATGAAAAGGCTGAAGGAAACACTATAGAGGAAGAGTGGAGAGTCATGAAAAATGAAGTCAGTAGGGCTGCTAAAGAAATGTTAGGAAGGAAGAAAAGATCAACAAAGAATCAGTGGATAACTCAGGAGATACTAGACCTGATTGATGAACGCCGAAAATACAAGAATGCTAGAAATGAAAAGGGCAGAAAAGAATACAGACGATTAAAGAATCAAGTGGATAGAAAGTGCAAGGTAGCTAAGGAGGAATGGCTGAAGGAGAAGTGCAATGATGTCGAAGGCTGTATGGTCCTGGGAAAGGTAGATGCTGCATACAGGAAAATCAAGGAAACCTTTGGAGAAAGGAAATCTAGGTGTATGAATATTAAGAGCTCAGATGGAAAGCCACTTCTAGGGAAAGAAGACAAAGCAGAAAGATGGCAGGAGCATATCCAACAGTTGTATCAAGGTAAACATGTAGATAATTTGGTTCTGGAACATGAAGAGGCTGTTGATGCTGATGAAATGGGAGACCCAATTTTGAGGTCAGAGTTTGACAGAGCTGTGAGTGACCTCAATAGGAACAAGGCAGCTGGAATTGATGACATTCTCTCTGAATTACTGACTGCCTTAGGAGAAACCAGCATGGCAAGGTTATTTCATTTAGTGTGCAAGATGTTTGAGACAGGAGAAGTCCCATCCGATTTTCAGAAGAATGTTGTTATACCTATTCCCAAGAAAGCCGGTGCTGACAGGTGTGAAAACTACTGCACCATTAGTTTAGTATCTCATGCCTGCAAAATTTTAACACGTGTTATTTACAGAAGAATGGAAAAACAAGTTGAAGCTGAGTTGGGAGAAGATCAATTTGGCTTCAGAAGAAATGTAGGAACACGTGAAGCAATCCTGACTTTACGTCTGATCTTAGAGGATCGAATCAAGAAGGACAAGCCCACATTCATGACATTCGTAGATCTAGAAAAGGCATTCGATAATGTTGATTGGAGCAAGCTATTTATGATTCTGAAGATGATAGGGATCAGATACCGAGAACGAAGAATTATCTACAATCTGTATAAAAATCAGTCTGCAGTGATAAGAATCGAGGGCTTTGGAAAAGAAGCAGCAATCCAGAAAGGAGTGAGGCAAGGCTGCAGTTTGTCCCTTCTCCTTTTCAATGTTTACATAGAACAGGCAGTAAAGGAAATCAAAGAGAAATTTGGAAAGGGAATCACAGTCCAAGGAGAAGAAATCAAAACCTTGAGATTTGCCGATGATATTGTTATTTTATCTGAGACTGCAGAAGATCTCGAAAAGTTGCTGAATGGTATGGAAGAAGTCTTGGGTAAGGAGTACAAGATGAAAATAAATAAGTCCAAAACAAAAGTAATGGAGTGCAGTCGAACGAAGGCAGGTGATGTAGGAAATATTAGATTAGGAAATGAAGTCTTAAAGGAAGTAGATGAATATTGTTACTTGGGTAGTAAAATAACTAACGATGGCAGAAGTAAGTAGTGATGGGACATTCGATTCATTTTACTGAATCGATTCATTTGATTCCGTTCACGTTACTGAATCGATTCAGCGATCCGATTCACGGCTCATTGGTCACCGCTCCTACTGCATCTGTGTAGTACGTGCTGGTAAGACAGCAGCAACAGCATTCAGTGCTCGCAGCTGCCATCTGGTCTTCATACTATGAACTCCTTTCTTAGAAAAAATGCTAGTTACTCTAATACATCGAAGGTTTCCGGCGACGCAGGCTGGGAAAGGTTAGGAAGGTAGCAGCCATGGCCTGAATTAAGGTACAGTCCCAGCATTTCCTGGTGTGAAAATGGGGAAACTACGGAAAAACCATCCTAACGGCTGCCGACGGTGGGATTCGAACCCACCATCCCCCGAATGCAAGCGCATAGCCCCGCGATATTAACCGCACGACAACTCGCTCAGTCTTTTTTTAAAAGTAGTTTTCCATCAGCTGAGGATTTTTTTTAAATCGTCATATTTTGTATAGGCTACCCGAGATGTACAGTAGCCCGCTGGTTTTCTGATTCAACATACTGTTATTGCGTCTGTCCACATATGATTGAAGTCTTGTGCAACGATGTGACATATGAACTGAGAGAATACTGAGCCGTTCTTCCCAATATAAAACAGGTACTTTTGAGTGGTCATGACACATGAGCATGACTCATAGTCATAGGGCAGGCTAGAGTCGAGTTTAATTGTCAAATGTCAACTAAGTTATAATACTAAGATTCATTAAACTAATAAATAGTATAACCTAATAGCCTACCTACTTACTAGCTACTTCAGAATTATGTTGTGACTACCTTTTTAACACTGCAAATAAATCCATCTATTATTTAAACCTCCCTGTAAGAAGAGGACAGTGAATGCAAATGGGTATTATTTTCAAATGAGCTGAGCTCGAGAGTCCATTATAGCATACGATTCTTTCAGTCTAGCATGGCTCACTGTATCGCTGCAGCGGAAGCTCGGCTCTCCACGTGTCCAGTGAGCCGATAAGGAGCCGTGTGTATCATGTGTCTCACTGAGCCGCGCTCTTTCACGATTCTTTCGATGTGCCATGATTCACTGTGTTCCTCGCCGCAGCGGAAGCTCGGCTCTCCGCGTGTCCAGTGAGCCGATAAGGAGCCGTGTGTATCAAGTGTCTCACTGAGCCGCGCTCGTTCACGATTCTTTTGATGTGCCATGATACACTGTCTCGCTGCAGCGGAAGCTCGGCTCCCTGTCAACGTCCAGTGAGTGCGCCACTCAGCACTGTCCGCTGGGAGTAAGCTGAATCGTGTGCCGTGAGCTCGCCTTTCCTGTGAATCGATTCACTCGGACACTTGAATGAATCGATACACTGCTTCGAATCATGCATTCAGTAGCCAACACTAGAAGTAAGGAGGACATAAAATGCAGACTAGCACAAGCAAGGAAGAGCTTTCTTAAGAAAAGAAATTTGCTCACTTCAAATATTGATATCGGAATTAGAAAGATGTTTTTGAAGATTTTCGTGTGGAGCGTGGCATTGTATGGAAGTGAAACATGGATGATAACTAGCTCAGAAAGAAATAATAATATAAATAATAATAATAATTATAATAAATCAATACTGATCTGCATTTAGGGCAGTCGCCCAGGTGGCAGATTCCCTATCTGTTGCTTTCCTAGCCTTTTCCTAAATAATTTCAAAGAAATTGGAAATTTATTGAACATCTCCCTTGGTAAGTTATTCCAATCCCTAACTCCCCTTCCTATGAATGAATATTTGCCCCAGTTTGTCCTCTTGAATTCCAACTTTATCTTCATATTGTGATCTTTCCTACTTTTATAAACGCCATTCAAACTTATTCGTCTACTAATGTCATTCCACGCCATCTCTCCGCTGACAGCTCGGAACATACCACTTATTGCAGGTTATAAACTTCATTTTCCTCGTCCGTATTGAAGATCTACTTGTGATACAATTCCTATAGTTTTGCCAATTGCTACCTTTTCAATACAATAAAAGTATGTTACAAACTTACATATTTATTGCGATGTTTACATGGTACATGTTTCGCGCCTCTTCGTGAGCATCATCAGCCAAACTATCATTAATCTAAGATTGTGTAAGATCATAAAACAATTCTTTGGTTCAAAATTACTCTTATAAAACTAATTGACAATCTTATAATATTTTAAAAGTCACACTATAATAAAATTATGTCTTAAGTTAACACTTTTTGTCTAAAATCTTCTTCAGTCTAAACATTTTATCGCCGAAACTTATCCGGTGAACATCTTTTTAAAATTGTTTAAAATGAGAATAAAATAAAAATTAAAAATAAAAATAAAAAAAACTTTGAATCTGGCTAGTTTTGTTGATTCCCGTTGCTTAAAACTTCATAACAGTATTGAATATCTTGTGCAGTTGATAATTGTCGTTATGGATAATAGATTTGTTCTCGTTGCTGGAGTAACATTTATAAAATTTATTGGTATTAAATTTCATTATCAATGGGGTAAAATTGTTCGTGAACAAACTTGTTGATAAAACACTTTTGATGTGATATTGGATTCAAAATGTTCTCGAACGTTCCATAATGACTCGGTGTATTTTCCTTTCTGCTGCTTGATTGTTTGGTGTTACTCCTAGCTTCTTCAGAACTATTTGTTATCCTGTTTGCACTTCACAAGAAGGATAACAAATAGTTCTCAAGAAGCTAGGAGTAACACCAAACAATCAAGCAGCAGAAAGGAAAATACACCAACGAGTCATTATGGAACGTTCGAGAACATTTTGAATCCAATATCACATCAAAAGTGTTTTATCAACAAGTTTGTTCACGAACAATTTTACCCCATTGAGAATCAAATTTAATACCAATAAATTCTATAAATGTTACTCCAGCAACGAGAACAAATCTATTATCCATAATGACAATTATCAACTGCAAAAGATATTCAATACTGTTATGAAGTTTTAAGCAACGGGAATCAACAAAAGTAGCCAGATTTCAAAGTTTTTTTTATTTTTATTGCACCGTACGGGGTACATCATTCGTATTGTGCCTCTTCCCTCACTGCCTCATATACTCCGGCTAATAATCTAATAGAATATGTTGGAAGGACAAATAAATATAATCATCTCCTAAAAATTCAGGACGACACGCAGGTAAGAATGAAAATAATTACATCAACTTAGGACTGCGACCAAATAATATTACAATTATCTGTATCTGCAAAAAAAAAAAAATAGTCTGTATATTTCATCCCATCCAACATGTGCATTCATTTGTCTACACCGATATTGGCTTATTTCGGTGAATAACACATGAGAATCGTATTTTGTTATCAAACCATATATTCGTTCGCTGCACAATACCTTTCAGGGATACTCATTTCAATTAACCTTTTTTAACGTGGACTCAACTGAGAAATGCACAGCCTTTTCCCCAAGTCCGTCCGCAAAACCAGTTCCGATTAATTGTAGTCAACAATAAAATAGATCTTAGAATTTATCTATTGATTATTTATAAGTACTCCATCCAATATCGCTTCCAATAATGAAATGAATAAATAACAAGAATTCCGGTTAAAATCCTTATCTCCTATTTTATTGAAAGTTCATTGTACTTGGAATGAAGTATGATTACATGTTCAGTTACACTCTTAGGAATTCCAATTCCAAATTGAAATACAATTCAATATTTTCTTATCATATTATTAAAAAAAATCTACGAAATTAACATTAAAATCTCGTTTCAATATTTTTGAAATACTATTAATTCATTGAAATATTATTGAAATCTTGTAAAATATCCCCTAAACATTGTCGAGATGTCGTTGGAATGGCTGAAATACCTTGGAATATCGGTGAAATAATGTTGAAATATTCCTTAAAAATCATTGAAAAGTCACTGAAGTGACTGAAATACCTTGGAATATCGGTGAAATAATGTTGAAATCTTCCTTAAAAATCTTTGAAAAGTCACTGAAGTGACTGAAATACCTTGGAATATCGGTGAACTAATGTTGAAATATTCCTTAAAAATCATTGAAAAGTCACTGAAGTGACTGAAGTCCCTTGGAATATCGGTGAAATAATGTTGAAATATTCCTTAAAAATCATTGAAAAGTCACTGAATTGACTGAAATACCTTGGAATATCGGTGAAATAATGTTTAAATATTCCTCAAAAATCATTGAAAAGTCACTGAAGTGACTGAAATACCTTGGAATATCGGTGAAATAATATTGAAATATTCCTTAAAAATCATTGAAAAGTCACTGAAGTGACTGAAATACCTTGGAATATCGGTGAAATAATGCTGAAATATTCCTTAAAATCATTGAAAAGTCACTGAAGTGACTGAAATACCTTGGAATACCGGTGAAATAATGTTTAAATATTCCTTAAAAATCATTGAATAGTCACTGAAGTGACTGAAATACCTTGGAATATCGGTGAAATAATGTTGAAATATTCCTTACAAATCATTGAAAAGTCACTGAAATGACTGAAATACCTTGGAATATCGGTGAAATAATGTTTAAATATTCCTTAAAAATCATTGAAAAGTCACTGAAGTGACCGAAATACCTTGGAATACCGGTGAAATAATGTTTAAATATTCCTTAAAAATCATTGAAAAGTCACTGAAATGACTGAAATACCTTGGAATATCGGTGAAATAATGTTTAAATATTCCTTAAAAATCATTGAAAAGTCACTGAAGTGACTGAAATACCTTGGAATATCGGTGAAATAATGTTGAAATATTCCTTAAAAATCATTGAAAAGTCACTGAAGTGACTGAAATACCTTGGAATATCGGTGAAATAATGCTGAAATATTCCTTAAAAATCATTGAAAAGTCACTGAAATACCTTGGAATATCGGTGAAATAATGTTTAAATATTCCTTAAAAATCATTGAAAAGTCACTGAAGTGACTGAAATACCTTGAAATATCAAGAACATTAACTAGGTATCACTCAAATATCAATTAAACATCATTAAAATATCATCTGAATTTCATTGAATATCCCTACAAAATTCATATGTATAATCTTTGCTTTCTTTGTTTTCTCAAGTCTTCATTGTGTAATAACGATAACAATATAAGTAAGTTCCATAAATATGGTTCAAAAATTACCATACAGCTATATACCGACTCAAATAAAACCGAAAATAAAATATTCTTTATACTAGGTAAACTAATTTGGTCATAAAACCATCTGAAAATAAATAGGAGTAGCCTATCATAACATACATGTGCAAACAAGCTAATCAAACATCTAGGAATGCAATACTTCCATTCGTAAATAAACATCTTTCCGCGAAATTAAGACAGAAACTGGTATCGGAAATTTACCTGTTTACAAGCAGTAGCCATTTAAGTCATGAAGACGTTTCCTCCCTCCAAACATGCGTTTGACAGGAAATCAACTTGGGCTTAGCTTATTATGTGAGGTTCTTCAAAAAAAAAATATTTTAATTTTCAATCGCAAATGCCTTGTTTTAGGATATAATTTTTGATGACCGTACACCACAAGTAGCCTGTAAGTTCATTAACCTCTTACAATCGTATGCATGTGCCATATAACCCGACTTTGTATACTGCTACATAATTCACATGACGAAAACATCAACTATAACCTAACATTAGCGTTATGTTGCTTAAATATTACCAACTGCTCAAATCTAGTCGTATTTCACCAAATACGCATTCTATCAATAACAATTCCTCATTACTTATACACTTCCGTATATCCATTATTTTAGCCTATAATCTCTTAAGATCATCGATCATAACAACGATTCCTCCTAACAAAATCATTCGTTGCTTCACATATGGTGCAGTATACGTATATTCCATTCACATAATCTCATCACATATCATGGGTTTACGGTATTCCGTAACACAAGCAATCACATATCCCCAGCAAAAGAACGCATGTGTTAATATTTCAGGTTCTACTTACTTACTTTTGGTGTCAAGTTATCGTCAAATTAAGTTCTATTAATCTAGAAGACGGTCTTATACCATTCTGCATTGCACTGGAATTGAATTACACAATGAAAGGCATGAATCTTCAGAATCACATTGATAACGTCGGTTTTCAAAGCTTCACATAAAATAAACAAGCATTCCTACTCATTGATTATAGATTTGAAACGTCAAAGTCTACCTAACTCCATATCCTGAATAAGTTATATGGATTCCTTTTTAATGACCCTACTCATGGAACTTTTATCTTGAAGAATTAAACATTAACCATACTACAATCATATATATAAGTAGTCATTTACTATCGTTCATCCAAATATAAGTAGTTTAACTACGAAAATTTAAATATATGGAACTTGACTTATCTTGCTTTCGTTATTCGACTGGGATGGTCTTCATTCTGGATCTCCCTTGGCTCCCGACTCGAGTTGCGGTTCACGTCATTGTTGGTTATTGGTGACTGGCCTCGGGTGTGGGTGATGACGGCTGGCAAGGGCTCCCACCGGATTGTGATCCCATTCTTCTGGTTTATTCAGCCATAATATCTCCGTCGATTACGTGCGATGGAAACATAATGAAGGATAGCATTAGATGCATTCTCCAGACAGGAAATAAATAATTTTGAATATATTTTATCTATCTAGTAAATTATTCCTCAAGATGCAATATTTAGCGCAATACTTTAAGTATTTCTTGTTTGTCGCTAGCTTAAACAATAAGCTGCCGATCTCTAAATCTTCTTTAAGATTTCAGCTGTCGTAGGACAGGTATCCTAATTATGATAAAACCTTCAATACTCGTATTTTGAAGTTTTATGATGAGCCGAAAGTATTATGTTATTATATTTATGTTTCGTGTCCATGGACGTATAACGTGCGGACGTACGGACACACAGACTTCCAATATGGCGTCAGGGAACTGCACCATTAGGTCTCTGATGTGAAACATGTATATTTTTTCTTTGTAGATTGTTTTTGTGACGAGTGATTGTTTTTCTTGATCTGACGGGATAAGTTCGTAGCGATAATAAAGTTTTTTTTTTTTAGAAATACGTAATAGTGTTCTCGTGTGATATTTTTATTGCGTAAAATAGAAAATCGCATATAGAGAACGACAAATTGGCGACCGTGACAGGATTTTCGAAGTTTAATGATGAAGATTGATCAAATGACCGTCGTGATTTTACGAAAGGCGCTGATATCCCGAGGGTTACCGACGGCTGGGAGCAAGTCGGAACTACAAGAGAGACTACGCCAGGATCTGATAGAAAATGAAGAAGACCCAGGTAGCTTCGATTTTGAAGTCGTTTCGGAGAAGGAAGCCAACGACTGGATGCTTACACAACTAACTACTTTGATCGGGACACAATCTGAAAAACTCGAAGGGAAAATCGAGACTCAGGCTCAAGAGATAAAAGGCCGAATCGATTCCTTGGTAAGAGATCTGAAAGAAGATATTACAAAAATTAATGTTAAAATCAACAACGTAGAATTAGATGTAAACAAAGTAGTAAATGAAATGCATACCTTGGAAAACAAAGTCGAAGAAAAGATTGGCGAAATCGAGCGGGAATCCAACCAGTTTAAAACCGAAGTAGGCCAGAAACTTACGAAGTTTGAATCTGAGGTTAAGAGAAAAATTTCAACCCTGGAAGAAAACATTTCCGTAGGCAATGGTCAACCTAACAGAGGTAAGGACCTTTCCCTTGGGATACCGGTCGATCCCAGGGTAATCAGAGATAGCCTACCAGAATTTCATGGGAGATTGGAAGAGTGTCCTAAAGTATTCTTAAAGACCTCAGAATCTCTACTAGGTAGGACGAATATACCTACGGAGATATACTTACACCTTGTCAGTCAACAACTAAAAGCATCAGCAGGGACTTGGTGGCAGAATATAAAAGGGCTCAGCCTCGACTGGGAGGAATTTAAGAAGGAATTCGTCCAGAGATTTGACTCAGAGTCGGTCCAAGCGTCGGTTCAAAAGAAGTTCCTTACTGAAACACCACCCAGTGGGATGAGAGCAGGAGCTTTCATAATTCAAAAACTCCAACTGTTTAAACGAGTCCATGAAAAAGAAAATATTGACACGAGCGTTCCTTATATAATCGAGCTGCTACATGATAAGGTACGATCACTTGTTAAAGTGGCACAACCAAGAACTTTTGAAGAGCTCCGTCACATCGTAGCAAACTGGACGAGGAAACCAGTTACCATTCCTCGAGAACGAAAATCTCAACAGCGGAGACACCCAAGAAATGTTACCGTTGCGGGCAGATCGGACATTTTAAGGGACAATGTCCGGAAAACTAGCTTGGGACCGTCCGAGCTGGGGGAAGGAGGGTTCCGGAATGAAGCAGCCCCAGATACATGACACCTGGCTGGAAGGTAAATATATTGGTCAAATTTGTAGTGATGAGCCTAGTTCACCCCACCCGGCTATTAATTGCTTCACACTCGTTTGTGAGCATGAATGTGGCTAAATTTTTAGAACCTATGCGTCCTGATAAGGTGGAAACAGTCAGAGGGGCAGTTCGTCACACACATTATCAGATTGATGGTTGTACTTTCCTTCGAGCCAAATGCTCCCCTGAAGTCATAGACATACCAGTAAAGGTTATCAAGGATTTGATACCTGACATAATCTTAGGACATGACTTCTTAACTAAATATGGGGTAGTGATAGATTACACAGCTAATGAAATATTCCTTGGTAATAGGAAAAGATGTAGACTGGCATGGGTTGAAAATAAAGCTCTCGAGTCACAAACAGTAGAACCCAAGTATGGGCGGAACTGAAAACAGGACCGTTGAAGGTGGAGGAGAAGGAAGATCTTGAGAAATTACTGAATAAGTTCCTGGAGGTCATCGCTGATAAAATCGGGTTTACTACAATGGTAAAACATAAAATAACACGCAAGGATAATACACCAGTCAAACAAAGGCCTTACCCACTGAACCCAGATAAGTGAAAATTTGTAATAAGGAAGGTCAAGGAAATGGAGAACCAAGGTTTAATTGAGCCTTCGGTATCAAGATGGGCTTCTCCGATAGTATTACCTAAGGAAAAAAGTGGGGATTACCGACTGTGTGTAGATTTACGTCAAGTTAATAACAAGACTATATCAGATGCTTACCCCATGCCGGATCTACGCCACCTGATAAAGCAAGTTAGTGGGGCAAAAGTCTTCAGTACCCTCGATTTGAACTCTGGCTACTGGCAAGTCGAAGTCGAAGAAGAATCTCGACCGATGACTGCTTTTTCTACCCCAAGAGGACTTTATCAATTCAGAGTCATGCCATTTGGTCTTAAGAATGCTCCGGCCACCTTTATGCGTCTGATGGACGAAGTCTTATCAGGATACACAGGGGAATTCTGTCAGGTCTATTTGGATAACATCCTCGTATATAGCAAGACATTTTCGGACCATTTGGAACAACTAGCTAGAATATTAGAAAGACTGAGGATCCACGGACTTACTTGCCATGTCAAGAAGTGTCAATTCGCATCAAACTCGGTTGAGTACTTAGGTCATGTAGTGACGGACAGGGGATTAGAGAGACAAATTGAGAAGAATAGGGCCATTCAAGAACAAGAAAGACCTCGAACGAAACGCCAGGTACGTCAATTTTTAGGCCTCTGCGGGTGGTACAGTAGTTTTGTACCGCACTTTGAGACGAAAGCTGCTCCGTTAACTGACCTCCTCAACAAGAACATACTATTTAAATGGACTCAGAGGGAAGAAACAGCCTTCCAGGAGATAAAAAGAGCTATTTGTGATGCTCCAAATCTAGCCTATCTGGATACAAACCGGGAAGTCTGCTTACAGACGGATGTGAGTGACGTCGGTCTTGGGGCTGTACTGTTTCACGAGAAAGAAGGAGGAAGCAAGGATATAATTGAGTATGCCAGTAGGAAACTTTCTGCTTCCGAAAGAAACTATTGTACAGCCGAGAAGGAAGCATTAGCAGTGGTGTGGGCTGTCGGGAAGTTTAGAGGTTACCTAGAGGGAAGGAAGTTCAGGCTATTTACGGATAACTCTTCACTTCAGTGGTTGAACCAAGTATCTGGATCGAAGTCCAAACTCATGCGATGGGCCTTGATCCTTGCCGACTTTGACTTCGAGATTTGTCACGTTCCTGGGGTGACCAATCAAGCGGCGGATAGCCTATCAAGAAATCCTGAGGACGGGCAGGTATCAGCGACGAATTTATTAGAGAGAGAGATCCCTCTGCCAACTAAGAGGCCTCAAACCGATCATGTGCTTCTTGCTATCCATCGAAGGAATAATGAGATCAATTTGGAATTAATAAGGAAATGGCAAACTGAGGACATGTCCTGTAACCGAATGAAATCCTGGATCAGCAAACACAGCACTAATCGTCAATCTGTCCCAGTCCAGTTTAAGATGTGCTATAAGAACTTCCGACTCGAAGACGGCATACTCAAATACATTTCACATCTGCCTGGATCTTCCCCGGTCATCGTCATCCCGAAGTCGCAAACCACGAGGATTCTGAATAAATATCATGATGATCCAGAAGCAGGACATCCTGGTCAAGAGGAAACATATTCTTCAATTCAGCGACGTTTCTTCTGGATACACATGCGTCAAGAAATTAAGAGCTATGTCCAAGCATGTGTTATCTGTGCTCACACTAAGGCGAACAATCAGAAGGCGAGTACCAGCATGAGAGGACGACGACCCCATCAACCTTGGGAGGTACTCGCTATTGACCTTATGGGACCCTACCCTAGGACATCTCGGGGAAAAACGGGAATAGTCATGGCGACTGACCTATTCACCAGATGGGTGGAAGCATTCGCCATCCCCGAAGCTACATCGGGACGAATCATACACCTCTTAAGGACAGAAGTCTTCAGTCGTTATGGATATCCTCGGTGTATACTCACAGACAATGGTAGTCAATTCACTTCGAGACAGTGGTTGCAAACTTTGTTAGAATGGGAAATCGAACACTGGACGACACCAATCTACCACCCACAAGCGAATCCAACCGAACGGAGAAATCAGGAGCTGAAGAAGATGTTCCGAATTCACTTGGTTGACAAAGAACATACCAAGTGGGACCAACAGCTACATGAGTCCCTTTTGGTCATCAGACAGCGGATTAATCGCGTCACAGGTTTCTCGCCCGCAGAACTTTTTCTTGGACGTCCAATTAAGAGAACCGGTGACTGGGACTTCATATATAGACGAGAGGAGGAACCGGAGGGTCTGGATACAGGGTATGTACATAACCAGCAGCGAATACAACAGGCACATAGCCAAGCCGAACAGCGTTCCAGGAGAGAAGCCGAGAACAACGATACACCGGAAGAAACGGAGCTCAGACCGGGAACACTAGTTCTTCATCGAAACCATCCCCTCAGCAACAAGCCTCAAAAGTTCCACGCTGGGATGGCCCCAAAATGACTCGGACCTTTTGAGGTGGAGAAAAAGTTGGGAAATGGTGTGTATCTTCTGAAAACTATGCCGCCGACGAAGGTGCATACGTCAGAATTAAAGGTATTGCCTCAAACCCTAACAGAAGGCGGAGGGACCGGCGAGTGGGAACTCTCTAAAGGACCCCAGAAGGACACGAACTCCAGAGAGGATCAACATGTGTCGGTACCGACCTTGGAGGATGAGAGAACTGAAGACATGGAGATCGGAATCTCTAGGTATAATTTAAGACCTAGAAACAGAAAGGTCCGGAATCAGTATTGAAGGTTTTAGGGGGGGATAATTGTCGTAGGACAGGTATCCTAATTATGATAAAACCTTCAATACTCGTATTTTGAAGTTTTATGATGAGCCGAAAGTATTATGTTATTATATTTATGTTTCGTGTCCATAGACGTATAACGTGCGGACGTACGGACACACAGACTTCCAATATGGCATCAGGGAACTGCACCATTAGATCTCTGATGTGAAACATGTATATTTTTTCTTTGTAGATTGTTTTTGTGACGAGTGATTGTTTTTCTTGATCTGACGGGATAAGTTCGTAGCGACAATAAAGTTTTTTTTTAGAAATACGTAAAAGTGTTCTCGTGTGATATTTTTATTGCGTAAAATAGAAAATCGCATATAGAGAACGACACAGCTATGAGTTCGTATTGGCAACTATTACGGGGCGATGTCTTCCTCTTTCCTTTCACTTCTTTCACGCCCGATGCTTTTAATTCGTATTTATGGTTTATATACCGCCGTAATTATACTATTACCAGTTCTCTTCTCCGATTTCCACCTCTTCTTTTCTTGAATACCAATTCTTGCTTACAGTTTCATTCCGATGATCAATACGATTTTTTTAAAGTGTTGTCTTTTTTTTACTCGGGACAACAATCTGATTCTTTTACTCACGGCCATTTGGATTCCTTAGGTCCGATCGTCACAATATTAACTCGTGGCCTATTTGACTGGTTATATCTGCATTTTCTCTCTAGAATATACTCTTTCATTATATAACCTCCGTCATTTTTATCGCGATGCATGGCAAGTATTAGGGATATAACTCCCGCTCATGACGCAAATCGGGCAATGAAATGGTACATTATTTTTAATTTTTATTTTATTCTCATTTTAAAAAATTTTAAAAAGATGTTCATCGGATAAGTTTCGGCGATAAAATGTTTAGACTGAAGAAGATTTTAGACAAAAAGTGTTAACTTAAGACATAATGTTATTATAGTGTGACTTTTAAAATATTATAAGACTGTCAATTAGTTTTATAAGAGTAATTTTGAACCAAAGAATTGTTTTATGATCTTACACAATCTTAGATTAATGATAGTTTGGCTGATGATGCACACGAAAAGGAGTGAAACATGTACCATGTAAACATCATAATAAATATGTAAGTTTGTAACATATTTTTATTGTGTTGAAAAGGTGGCAATTGGCAAAACTATAGGAATTGTATCACACATACCACTTAGTCGAGCAGCTCTTCTTCTTTCTCTCAATTCTTCCCAACCCAAACATTGCAACATTTTTGTAACGCTACTCTTTTGTCGGAAATCACCCAGAACAAATCGAGCTGCTTTTCTTTGGATTTTTTCCAGTTCTTGAATCAGGTAAGCCTGGTGAGGGTCCCATACACTGGAACCATACTCTAGTTGGGGTCTTACCAGAGACTTATATGCACTCTCCTTTACATACTTACTACAACCCCTAAACACCCTCATAACCATGTGTAGAGATCTGTACTCTGTATTTACAATCTCATTTATGTGATTACCCCAATGAAGATCTTTCCTTATATTAACACCTAGATACTTACAATGATCCCCAAAAGGAACTTTCAACCCATCAACGCAGTAATTAAAACTGAGAGGACTTTTCCTATTTGTGAAACTCACAACCTGACTTTTAACCCCATTTATCAACATACCATTGCCTGCTGTCCATCTCACAACATTTTCGAGGTCACGTTGCAGTTGCTCACAATCTTGTAACTTATTTATCACTCTATAGAGAATAACATCATCCGCAAAAAGCCTTACCTCCGATTCCACTCCTTTACTCATATCATTTATATATATAAGAAAAGATAATGGTCCGATAATACTGCCTTGAGGAATTTCCCTCTTAATTTTTACAGGGTCAGATAAAGCTTCACCTACTCTAATTCTCCGAGATCTATTTTCTAGAAATATAGCAACCCATTCAGTCACTCTTTTGTCTAGTCCAATCGCACTCATTTTTGCCAGTAGTCTCCCATGATCCACCCTATCAAATGCTTTAGACAGGTCAATCGCAATACAGTCCATTTGACCTCCAGAATCCAAGATATCTGCTATATCTTGCTGGAATCCTACAAGTTGAGCTTCAGTGGAATAACCTTTCCTAAAACCGAATTGCCTACCATCGAACCAGTTATTAATTTCACAAACATGTCTAATATAATCAGAAAGAATGCCTTCCCAAAGCTTACATACAATGCAAGTCAAACTTACTGGCCTGTAATTTTCAGCTTTATGTCTATCACCCTTTCCTTTATACACAGGGGCTACTATAGCAACTCTCCATTCATCTGGTATAGCTCCTCCGACCAAACAATAATCAAATAAGTACTTCAGATATGGTACTATATCCCAACCCATTGTCTTTAGTATATCCCCAGAAATTTGATCAATTCCCGCCGCTTTTCTAGTTTTCAACTTTTCTATCTTATTGTAAATGTCACTGTTATCATATGTAAATTTTATTACTTCTTTGGCCTTAGTCTCCTCCGAAGAGAATATAAGCTTTTGAAATGTGGTGTTACAGAAGAATGCTGAAGGTGAGATGGATAGATCGAATCACGAATGAAGAGATACTGAATCGAATTGGTGAGAGGAGATCGATTTGGCTAAATTTGACGAGAAGAAGAGATAGAATGATAGGATTCATCTTAAGACACCCAGGACTTGTTCAGTTGGTTTTTGAAGGAAGTGTAGGTGGTAGGAACGGTAGGGGTAGACCAAGGTATGAATATGACAAGCAGATTAGAGCAGATGTAGGATGCAATAGTTACGTAGAAAGGAAAAGGTTAGCACAGGATAGGGTGGCATGGAGAGCTGCATCAAACCAGTCTATGGACTGATTACTCAAACACACATTAGAGAGAAAGTAGCATAATTAAGAGGTAGAAACATAAATAGGAACACACAAAAGGATAAACACAATGACAAGTCAGCATCAGAATAGGGAGAACTAAACAAGGAGACAAGACAAACATAAAAACACAAAAGGAGAAGGACTCTCCATATTGTCATACACTGCTGTCCACGAATAGACCAGCCTTCTCCTCATCAATCCCAATTCTTCCTCATCCATTTGTTCTCAACCCCCGACAAGTTGTACACAAAAAACCAGAGAAGATGAACACTTATGTTTGTCCATGTCTTCAAGATTGTCCTTGCTTATGGGTTTACTGAGGTGACCCCTTCATAGTTCAACTGATTAACCATTTCCCACTTGACTCAAACAATTTTGCAGTGTCTACCTGTGATTCCTCAAGGAAAAAAATACTGTTTTAAAATGATCCCTGCTGAGAAGTGATCTGCTTGAAACAAACTTTTCATGTAAATTACTCCAATTATGTATTTAAAAAAAAAAAAAACACACACCACTACACACACCCACAGGGAGAGAGAGAATTTTTAGGGGGAAAATCAACACACACGTTTTGAGGTGGGAAAGGGTTAAATATTACCTTTCACTACTGTATCTTGAGTTTAAATCTTGATGATGGATGTTTTGATACAAGCACTTGTAATTAACTGGTTAACTGTGTTCACGAACTGTTGGATGCTGAAAACCATGAGTACGTCTCAAAAGAACCAATATTTGAACTGCATAAAGCTATCAAGATCAGAAACATAATGAGATTTTGTTGAAGTCACTCTTCCATCTGTAGTATCTCGGGTTCAGAGGCAATGAGGGAAATGAAAATGCTGATGAACTTGCCTGACAAGGATCAGCATCCATGTTTCATAGGATCAGAACCAACTCTTGGAATACCAAAGTGTTCCATTAGGAAAGTAATCATGATATTTATAATGTGTATAATTTCCACCTATTCAATACAGTGTACAATAAAATCATCTATAATATTATTTAGTTAACATTTCAAAGTGAACTCTTTGAGCCATCATCAATACTGAAAACATACAATTATATTTACATCAATTAGATTATAAAATTTAGCTATGGTGTACATATTAAAATGTACAGTCCTTGTGGAATGTCTTGGATGCTGAAATGTGCATATCTTAGACGACACAATTAACAGTACCACAATGATGACTACAATTAAAATATATATAACTTGTTTAAATTCTGCAACTCCTTCAACTGGAAGATCTATTACTGAAGTAGTATTCTACAGTAATTATTCAATTTTTAAAATGCTAAAGAGTGCTATGCTATTAATGATCACATATATTTGTGTATGGAAATTATACACTTTATTGAAAATGAAAATGAATGAAAACCTACAACCTGTTTTCCAGTCATTGACCGGGTCAGGGATGAATGAATGAATGAATCATATATAGGCTATTAGTACGATGGGGTCGCCACTCCCAAAGTGATTTATTAATGACTGATAGATACTATGAAATGAGAATGGAGAGTTTTGCTGGAATGAAAGATGACAGGGAAAACCGGAGTACCCGGAGAAAAACCTGTCCCGCCTCTGCTTTATCCAGCACAAATCTCACATGGAGTGACCAGGATTTGAACCTCGGTATCCAGCGGTGAGAGGCCGACGCACTGCCGTCTGAGCCACGGAGGCTCTCTATACACTTTATTATAAATATCATAATCAATACAGAACATGATTTTTTTTTTCCTTTCATTATTTGCAATTGATCATGAGTTGGTCCTGGGGATAAATACCTCAAAAGGCAGAAAGCAACCACACGCATCACACAATGGGGAAACTATCTGACTAGCATTAATCTAAACAGGGTAGTACAATAAGCCTATAGGCGGAAGTGTATCTGGAGCAATGCTGACGGACCATTGTTACTTCTTAAAAATCAAAATGGTTGAATCTGTCACTGCTTCTCCTTCCTCAGTGTATAGGTGTATGCCATTAACAATGTGCTGATGTGCATTCTTCTCAGATTTGTGAAATATAAACAAATCTCTTGTTTGCAAACTTGCACATTACTATATAAAAGTACAAAAATTACTCTTACCAGATGAGGAGGAGTAGACATAGCAATAAATGTAACAGCATCTGAAGCTTTAACTCATTTCAAAAATGGAAGAATTACTGTAGGATACTATCCTGCATGATTGGTAAACTAAACCTAATCTAACCCTATAACACTACAGTCCTGAAGGGCCTTGGCCTACCAAGCAACCGCTGCTCAGCCTGAAGGCCTGCAGATTACGAGGTGTTGTGTGGTCAGCATGACTAATCCTCTCGGCCGCTATTTTTGGCTTTCTAGACAAAACCGCTATCTGACCATCAGATAGCTCCTCAATTCTAATCACGTAAGCTGAGTGGACCTCAAAACAGCCCTCAGATCCAGGTAAAAAACCCTGACCTGGCCGGGAATCGAATCTGGAGCCTCCAGATAAGAGGCAGGCACACTACCCCCTACGCCACGGGGCCGGCATTGGTAAACAAGGTATTGTTTTATTGGATAACAAAATAAAATAAGACATGTTATAAAACATTTAAAATAACTCTACAAGAATAGCCATCTGATTACTTTTACTACAAAGTGGTCACATGATCACTGCATCAAGTTACACTACATATAGACTATAGTCAGACAAAGTGTGAACGGTGTGGATCATGTGACATATACCATTCTCTAGCATGCAATAAAAGGACCATCTCAATACAGCAACTTTACAGTGAATGACAGTTTAGAACTGTAATAATATGTAACATGCACACTGTGTACTTTTCTTTTTAATTATGGTCATATATAGAAAGGAACACAAAGAGGATAAAGACAATAACAGGTCAGAAAGGAGGAGCAATAGAAAAGGTAAGGTAAGGGTGTATTCTGTCCGAAGGCAGGTTCAAACCTCTGCAGAGGTGTACCTGAGCCGGAGTTTATGTACGGTAGGATGGCCAGTTCCTTTCTCCTCCTACATTCCCATATCCCCCCACAACCAACAGCGCGTGGCAATCCATCCAAATCTTGACCACAACCAATGTTGCTTATCTTTGGAGATCTCATGGGATGCGGTGTTTCAACACGGCTATGGCCATTGGCAATAGAAAAGGAAACAGTGAAAAACATGAAAATACAAAAGGACAATGGCAATCTCTACATCTTCATGGATGTAGAAGAATTCAGACTAGTGAGCAGAAAGCCTCTCTCTTACAAGGAGGGAGTTTATCAAGATGTGGAGACTAACCTTGTCTTTTTTGTCTTTTCATATTGTCCTTGTCCCTTTTCTCTTACTCCCTCTTCTGATGTTGGCCTGTCATTGTGTGTTCCTATATTTCTACAAATGACTTCACTTATGTTACATTCCAGATGTGAGGAGAATACCTGTAGAGAAGACAGGAGGCAGCATGAGGAACATGCCAATGACTTGCAAAGTGCTCACAGACACAGCACAGCACATCCAGAACTGGACACAGTTCCTCACACACTGCATGTGATGACGAGACTAAAAACACAGTTAAAACAGTCAGTTATCAAATATCAAATAGTTAAAACTACTATATCTGCAATGGTCAAGACTCACCTCCATGATCAAGTGGAATATGGAGATGGACTTCTCTCGTCGGTAGCTGAGGGAGCAGGCAATGGCATTGAGAGTACGACTCAGTTCAATGGGCGACGGTCCTTGCTCGGGGGTCGTCTCCTTGAAGACAGGAACTTTCTGGCAGACTTGTGGATACAGAGGCTCCACTGCTATACTACAACAATCAAAACTTGCAGTTTAGAGGAGAACGAGAAAGATTTAGAAGAGCACTCATACACAATTTCCATTATTAAACAGAACTAACATTAATCTGACAAAGTATGTAAAGGAAAAGATAAGGATTTAATTGTTAACATCTTAACCAGGGAGTTTCCACTGAGAAATGGACATCCATAGTGGAGAATATATTTTGACTGAAAATGAGTTGCTGTAATTAGTCACGCCCATTATCATGATATGGGTGTCGAATTACCTAATCTCGCCCATTACTCTTCTGTGAATAATGAAGAAACTCGTCCCACCCACTATACGCTCCTGTGAATGACAAAAGGAACTGTCCTGCCCTGCCCATTATGCATGTATGCCTTCACAGAAGACAAGTTATATATATTTTTTTTGCTATTTGCTTTACGTCGCACTGGCACAGAAAGGTCTTATGGCGACGATGGGGCAGGAAGGGCCTAGGAGTGGGAAGGAAGCGGCCATGGCCTTGATTAAAGTACAGCCCCAGCATTTGCCTGGTGTGAAAATGAGAAAACACGGAAAACCATCTTCAGGGCTGCCGACAGTGGGGCTCAAACCCACTATCTCCCGAATAATGGATACTGGCCGCACTTAAGCGACTGCAGCTATTGAGCTGGGTACGAGTTATCTAGTCCTGCCCGCTTTGACATAAATATGCCTTATCCTCCTCAGACCCCGCGTAACCTATAGGTTACATAGGTTGCCAATTTTTTTCTCTTGGTCGTCAAGCTATGTAGCCCACTACTAATGATTCCAATACCATCACAGAGAGTGTGACACAGGCTTTGCCGATTTCCAGAATTTTATCTCCCCACACTGGGTCACAATGAATGTTTACAAAATGGAGTCCACTGTTTATTGGCAGAAGTCGCATCACAGTGAAAGTAAGTACACTTTTCCAGGAATAATATTAGTTTTAGTGTTCTAAAAAGAATAGTAATGATTCTAGAATCACAAATACGTAATTCATGAATAATGTGTAGGAACTGGCAAAGCATAATGAACAGTGGCATATCTTGCAATGATGTAACCTACAGGTTAGATGTAATATTTCACACAATGTTTTCTTTTCTCTGTTGTTTTAGGCCTTGATTCTAATTCGATTCTGGAAATTGTCAATGAAAATGGTCCGATATTTCAGACCTTTCAGATGACGAGCATTAACTTAACTACAAAAATGTTTTCATTCCATACTGTACCATTACGTTACAGTTGAGACGGTCATTAACATGGAGATGTAGCGGATAAAAATGGCGCAGAGCAGCTTCAGGTGGCGTAAATGTATACGGAATGTAGTCATATGGCAAGTCGATCGTAATTAGAAGGTGGAGGCTGATACTGACCGGCGAGAAAGAAGAGAGTTTCCTAGATAGAACAACTATGGTCCGTAAAAATAATTGAAATCATTCGATTCTTAACTACTTTGAGAGAAGAAAAACTGCACTTAAGACGGATAGCAATTTCCACTGCAAATTAAGAAGAACATTCATCGCGACAGAGGAAATTATCGTAAAATACACACTCAAAGGCGAAAGGAATACATACAAACTTCATGTCCAAATATCGAAGTAAAGAAAGCCTACGGACTAGTGGAACAGTGACGAGAAAAGGGCCAGTAACAGTACAATAAGTGGCCGTATATTATCAAGAAACACAGAAATAACTGTCAGAAACTCTAAGCAATATTCATTAGGCGATATATTTGACAGAAAGCAGGCCTAATTGAAAATATATATAACTTTAGAACACTGTTTTAGTCATAAGGAATATAAATACAATCATACGTATTGGAAAACCTGAAATGCAAGAGATTGATATGTATTCTGCAAGATTTATGCTGTCTTTTCATTGCATGGACACTGGAAACGTGATGGAGCTCGCTTAAACTGATGGTGAAGGACTGCTCAAGATGCCATAGCTCAAGCCAGATTGTCTGACCCGTGCCCAGCCGTGACATAATCCTGGATCATGGCTGATTATTCGGAGATGTCGTAGTTGAAGAAGAAGCCAGCAGCTAACCAGCCGACACGAGATAAGTAATTTTAAAATGAATACCTTGAAACATATTAACATATTTATATGAGTGCAAAAGTGCCTACAGATAAATTAAATGTGCCAATAAGTGAATACTTGTGCACGAGTTTAAGTAAGTAACCACAAACATGTGCCATTTTGAGTAATAGTAATGCCGTGCTCGTAAGGTGATTTTAGGTTAATGTAAACAGAAACGGAATGTGTATATCAATGTTTAAGAGCCAATCTACTTGGAAAGATCAATTAGTATCGAACCAGATGAGGTTAAGAAGAGAGTCTGTGATGTATGAAATGTAACCTAGATATTACTAATACTAGATCGGCAGACATGGCTAAATACGATTATGAAATTAGAAGAAATTGATTTAATGTTAGGAAGTTGCCATTTACGAATAGATATTGAAGTCAATGGACTGTTTTAACCGTAACAAAGAGGTTGTTAAGAAGAAGTTAGATGAGAATATGTTTTATATGTGGAGGTATCGGAAAGAAGAGATATACGAGAGTTATGAAACGATAATAGTGTTAGGAAATATTAATTGTTCCTTGAATAAGCAATGGCTGGATGATGTTATTGCGGAATTCTATGTTGGTTACAGTTATAGTATGGTAGATAATACTGCAAACGATGAAGTTAGGTCATGTCTGAATGAATATAAGATACAGTCCAAATATTAAATGGTCGATTGGTAGTATTTACATCAAAGATATCGCCAGGTTATTTGAATATCAGATGTATTATAGAGTAAATATAGGAATATGAAGGAACATCGCTTAACAGGACAAACGTCTTATAATGTGAATGTGGATTGGTAGAGCAGATTTTAACCTAATTTTGGCACAGCGGTAAATGATATGAGAGTTGATTTAAACTGCAATGGCACGTAAATATGCAATCGTTTGGCACGAGTTTCATTGTTTGAACTGATTATCTTAGTTGTGGCACTCACTACTGAGAATATTTGATTTCTTCTGGCACATATGAAAGAATATAATAATGATATACTTGGTATTAGTATAGATTGATTTATTTAAAGTGCATTGATGTTTTGAAACCATACTTGGGAAACATACTGCTTATCTCATGTCATGAACAAGTCATAACGAAAATCCAGCGAAAATCCAAATAAACCAAACAGGAAGAAACACAACTCCCTCCTAATAAATAAAGATTTAACCCTCTCTTGCCCCATGATATATGTTGAAATGATGAACTGTGGTCATACAACAGGACGATAATGATAAAGAATGAATTCAAAGATTGTAATTTAACAAAATTTCAATTATGTTTATGGTGTTGATTTTTGAATGCAAGGATAGTAATGTAACTTAATTTTCTTTTCGCTATTGTCCAGAACTTAATTTTTACTTCATTAATATGATATTAGCATGCTAATTAATATAGGACTATTTATGCGTTTTCTTTCTGAGAGTAACTTTAAATACATAGTCATAAGATAGTATAAGAGCTTATAATATATCTTTATGACAAGTTAGGAGCATTTTCACAGATTATTACTAGGTTTTGGGGGAATTGAATGATTGAATGATTTATTGCATATATTATCACTCTTCAACGGAACCTGCGATTTGCGAATATGATTTAAGAACCCAAATTAAATATTTTACCCTGAATAGCTAGCTGAACATATACTTCCAACCACCGTACAGGAATTACGCAGTAAACCCCCGCTTTGTGAAGATTAATAAATTTATTTCTAGGTGGAAGGGTGTAATACCCTGGAGGGGTACAGCGGGCCTCCTAGAGGGTAACGTCCTCTCTCAGGCCAGGGAGATTTGGAGCAGTGAAGCAGATATGTGGAGAAGGTAAGGGGGTTGGCAGCCGTGTCCTATACTAGAAAGTGTCTCAGCATTTGTCTTAGTGCAGGCGAATGGAAAACCATGGGAAACCATTTTCAGGACAGCCCTTTTCATCTCCCGAATACAGAGTTGTGGCTTTCTGCTCTGCTACACTCACTAAGGAACTCACAATCACAAGTTGAGATGGAAGAGGAAGATGACGATACAAACAGAACGACATTTGGAACGTTGCACCGAAAAAGTAAGGCAACAGTACCTCTGCATCACGACAGTTTTTGCAAGAGGAATGCTGATCATCCATCGGAAATCCCTGAAAATGTGAAACCTTCCCAATACCGCCTACCAGGATGTGACATTTCAAAATGCAGGGTCATGTGGTCCACCTGTAAGGAGTTTCTCTGCATGAATACAAATCAAAACTGCTACAAACTTTTCTATGAGTTATGATTTGTTGTAATTGGTTTGTGAACTTTTAGTGTGTTGCTGACTCATTTAACTTAAATCTGTAATAACTTCATATGAAAGTAATTTTTTAATATATTTATTTTGAAGTCTAAATATAGTGAATTGATGTTTAACTTCAGAGTGCTATAATGTAATACCAATATAAATGGTTCGTTATTGGACATTATAAATTTTCCAGCTAACTCATTCCTGGTTGCTAGTGTTTCGCCCCAGTGTGCTAAGTTGGGCTCATCAGTTGGTAAATAGCACACCCAACAAGATGCCGCATGGCTAGTGCATACCGTGGTGGCCACTGCGTAGGCTACTTGGAGCCGCAGGCAGTGCCAATGCACTATGAGAGACTTTGTCTCATTACCAAAAATTGATGCCTGCCTGGCCACACAACACTGACAATCAGGAACTATCTCCAAAGAAAACACAATTCAGCTTAAAGAAATTAACAGCTGATGGCAGTAGGTAACAAAGAAATGCCAAGGCTGTATACTCCGTAAAGCTCGGCGTCATTTCTGCTGTAGCATACGAAATATGTAACCTTAAAGTTGTGTCGGACTAGGTCCAACATAGGACTGGAACTGAAAATTAATGATGATGGACTAAGTCCAACATTGGACCCCAAAGGGTTAAGCTATCTTGAAAGTGTCTTCTCCAGTAGCGAGAGTGCTAAACTACAAAACAGAAACTCCGAAGATTCAAACTTCTTCAACAAATAGACAAGGCAAATTCTTTACGAGCAAAACAGACAATTGTTCAAATCATAACTTCTGCAAATTATAAAATACTCTTGGAGACTTATGTATTAAATACAGAGACATCAATAAATTACAATTGTTTTGAAATTAAGTGAACACGATAAACCAGAATGTTTTGATTGTATCATACAGAACGGACTGCTACCGCATACTCCAGCTCATGATCCAAGGGAAAATATTTTGGAGAAGAGGCCCAGATCATAGTCTCATTTCACGACTTGGGAATTTACAACAATGACTCAGAATATCATCCAAAAAGACTGAGAGCTGCATGTATAAAATTGTTTGGCAATGTATAAAGAATGCAGGAGATACAGATTCCCAGGCAGTACTTAGAAAGATGGTGCCTGGAAAGGACCAGTTGAACATCCCAGAAGGAGCTTACTGGACATAATTAAAGATGATCTAGCAAAAAAAGAGTCACTGGAAGATATAATGAGAGAAGAAGTTCATAAAGACAAAAACAGATTGGAGGCATATTGTTGACACAAGTCCTATCCAGTCCGCTGCCCCCATCAAACCAACATTAGTATATTTACGTAAGCCCTCCCAAACAGCAGAAGACTATAAATGCATATTTATATCTATGTAGATGTATTTGACTGTTTCACCACACTGGAAAATATCACAGCACACATATCTGAAGCTCTGACATAGATGGCTTTCCATCACATTGGTGGCCAAAAGCCTTGATGAAAATAAAAATACAGTAGAAGTCTGTTATAGCGAGAATTCATAACAGCGAAAAATTTACTTGCTATAGCGGATTGTAGTTATATCCGACTTTTTATAGAAGTCGGGAAAAACCCCATACACATTAAAATCGGTATGAAACGGCAATCAGTTTGTTCAAAATTTGCGTTTCCGCAGATGATATCCACACTATGGCTTACTTGTTTGTAATTTTTCGAAATCCGATACTACATGAAAGCGTATGTTTAATTTCATTCTGAAAAAATATGGTACCGTATTTCTCCGAATCTAAGACGGACCCTACGTTTTCCTTCAAAAAATTTAAATCAGGCTCAAAAATTACTTTGTAAAATCATATGAATGCCTTTGTTGTACAGTAAGCCAATGCATTTTTAGACTATTTTTGGATGCCGAACATTGGCTTTCGTCATGCTGTATTTTTTTTGTGGCTGCACAATTATTCTTTATTTTCGTGGGTTTAATGACCGTTAACTTAAAATTGGCATCATAATACCGATGAGAACCTGTTGAAAATTTGCCGGCAATACCTATTCCATGCGTCTGTACAATACGATGATCCATCAGGAAATTATTCTTGCTGTCTATAAAACTGTTACTTCTAATCAGCATCAGATATAACAGGCTACCGCTACACGCACGTCTCACTTGCCGGGTTTGGCCAAATTCAGCGGCTAGCGATGTATAGGCCTAATCACGGACACTGAAAGTCAATGACTGAGTTTATTGCGCCACAGTATGGCCATTCTGCCCTTGTGTTTTTCGTGCACATACCTCACAATTTCATCTTCGACTTCTTTATAGTGTCCTTGTTGCGGACCACTGAATGCATTTTTTGTACAGTACGCATTTTTTAGCTCTTTGTCTTCAGGCTAACACCAAATATTGGCTTTAGTTAGGCCTATGCCATATTTTCTTCTTTACAATATAACTATCCATCACGAAAATATTCCTGCTGTCTATAAAACTTAATTTTACTAAGTGACAAGTACAATAGATGCGTTATAACTCTGCCACTGAATAGCCGGCTTTACGAAGAATTCGAAGGCTCGCATGTTTTAATCCCATTTTGAAGATTTGACAAATGTTTTTGTAGAGGCTAATAGAACGTCATTCTCTCTTCACTATTTCCCGAGATCCAGTGACGTTACACACAGGCACAGTACAACCGGTTGTCACGGCTAGTGATGTATAAGAGGCGCTTGTTTATTATCAACGAGTATTATGTGTGCGTGCAGTGGTGAAAAGAACCAGCGTGGTTACCGCGTTAGTTGCTTGTGGTATCCATTAACTTACTGTTAGGCTGCGAATGCAAGACAACCCTTGAGTTTTCGCATGATATTCTGAGGAAAAAATATCTTCTTGGATTCGGAGAAATACAGTATCACTCCAGAGGTTTCTGTGGCAAACACTTCAGTTTTCTTCTTCAAACAGCATCATCTAACCTAACCATATATGTATCATGAAAACATATTTGAAACGCATGTAGAGAAATGATAACCTCCTCGCTAAAAATTTTCCAAAATTGAATTAGACGAGAGAAGATATGAACTATTTTCTGAAATCAGTGACGTACTCTGCCATATCTTGAGGTGTACCACATTCTTACTTAATTTCCGTATATAACATTAAAATTAAGAGATCGTTTACTTCAGTCTTTATTTTTAACCAGTTAACAACTGCCATCGGCCACGTTATTTACGCATTTATTACAAAAACGTGTTATCCTCTTTCATTTAGAATTTTTTTTTAGAGTACATTAGTCGATGGGTATTACTAACTGACTCCAACATCGCCTTCGAATGTCGACGAGAGAGCTCGCAAATGTACATAGTGAGAAAACTATACCGAACCGAAGACGATCAATTGCAATTTGTGGCAAACATTTCAGTTTTCTTATTCAAACAGAGTCACCTATCCTAACTTAACCGTACTATACGTATGATGAAAACACACTTCAAGCGCCAGTACAGAAATGATAACCTTCTTGCTATGAATTTTCATAATAGCTTTTCCGTACTTTAACCAGATGCGAGAAAATATAAACTAACCTCTAAAATCAATTATGCACTCTGCCATATCTCGAGGTGTATCCCATTCTTACTTAATTGCAGTATTTAGCCTTAAAATTAAGCAGTCCTTTAGTCAGCCTTTACTTTTAGTGAGTTAACAAGCGTTATCAGACACGTTATTTATGCATTTATTAAGAAAATATGTTCTCTTTCATTTCAAATTTTCTTTACGAAACAGCAGTTGCCGGTTGTTGCTAATCGACTCCGACATCGCCTTTGAATGTCAACGACAGAACTCGCTAGTGGACATAGCGAGGAAACGATACCTAAGGTAATCGATCGCATGCAATATAATCGCTGGGGTGCATAAATATCCGTAACAGAAAAATCGCGCGCGCTGAATCGCTCGTAATAATGGATGCGTCATTGATAGGGCTCTCGCTGTAACCGAAGGATGATACACAGCTTAAAATAGGAATTCTGAAGGGACTGAAAGAAATTGTTACTATAATGGAGTTCTCGTTATATGCCGTACTCGCTATAGCGGACTTCTACTGTATCTATAATCTTTCAACATTCACGTGATATATTCAGGTTTAAAGTGATATAGTAATTCATGTTTTACAATTCACTGGAAGTAGTAATGGTTCCTTCAGACTTGGAATAAAATAATGTTTTTGTATTCTACAACATCAGGTTGACTGACCAGTCTAAGGCACCAGACTGAAGTTCTGGTTCTCAATTGGAGTGTGGGTTCAAACCTCAAAACTGAAAAAGGTTTGAAACTGTTAGTGTGTCGTGTGTGTAATGTAGTATGTGTTACTGGTGCTACTTTACTGATGAAGGATGGACACTAAAGGCTATGTTCGAACCCGATGGTAGGACATTGAAAAATGGATTTATTGCACAATGCTCAAGATTTCCTGGGTAGACCACTCTGTTATGCCAGGAAATCAAGTGAAGTGTACCCCTTACAAAATGCAGGAGAGAAGGCCATTTCGGTCACATTTTCAGAAATGACAAATACAGCCTGATACAACTGATTATAGAAGGCAAGATAGAAGGGAAACGTGGGTGTAGGTGGAAAATAGAGCTGAGCAATGAACAAGTCTGAGCTCATTCCATCAGGTTATACCTCTACTCAATCCGTTTGGTCACAGAGCAAACCTGCTGCTAGAACGAACAGAGAGAGACTCATTAATGAAAGAGTCTGGAGAGGCTCGAACCAGACTCATTGCTGTTCAGTTGAAATAGGTGATATTTGAAGCCAGCAGTATGAGTCAACCTAAACTCAAACCTCAATAACAGGCTCGTTATATCAGTATAACTGTCCAGACTTGTTTCCGCTCACTGTGATCAGACAGCTTGGACAGTTCAGTAGACTCATTTGTTCAATGAAGTTGAGCATCTTTTCAAGTTTGGTTCTTCCAAACACCCACTAAACAGTGTGTTCGAGCAGGAAGCTCTGAATGAGTCTAGAATGAGCAGGTCCCATTTCTTTTAAATGAGTTTGTGTGAGGCTAGACACCATTTTACACAGCAGATTTTTTCTACAAGTTGATTTACGTCACACCGACACAGGTAGGTCTTATGGTGACAATGAGACAGGAAAGGACTAGGAGAGGGAAGGAAGTGGTTGTAGCTTGATTAATGTGTGAAAATGGGAAGCCACGGAAAACCATCTTCAGGGCGCCGACAGTGGGGTTCGAACCCACCATCTCCCGAATACTGGACACTGGCTGCACTTTAGCAACTGCAGCTATTGAGCTCGGTATTACACAGTTCTAGTGGAGAAGGATATGCTGGATAAAAAAACCTATGACAATGGTTCAATATCCACAATATTGCAACTCTGATATGGTTAACACAAAATAGAAAACTACCCCATGATGGTTGCCAACTTTTTGTGAGGAGGAGGAAGAGGAGGAGGAGGAGGAGGAGGGAAATTTGCACTTGTAAATACCATCAATGTTTGGGAGAGTACCTCTCAAATTTGGTTTCTTTGTCTTCACACCTTGGGAAGTGACAAGATCAGAAAACTGATCTGGGTCTGTAACATTTTTCTCTTTGAACTCTAGGTACTTGTGTTTCATGGTCTGTTTATTTGCTTTCTTCTTTCATTATCAAATTTTATACTTTACTTCAGAGGTCTGATGCCTTTAATATAACAGAAAAGCTAGTACCTAGCATCTGCCTGCATCAGGATGGACATATTGTCAGCATTCGCCGAGGAACCAATCACACACACCACTTCTCCGTACTCCTGCATGATGTGCAGCATCTCGCATGTAACACTTGGTGTGCAGTCTGTGAAGAGTGATACCAAGAGAGGAACATTGTCAATCTGCTCCAGATGAGGACGGATCTTTTCTATACCTCTTGGTAACTTTGCCTGAAACATACGTTTTAGTTTTAAACAAGTTGCATATTTAAACATAACTAGGTCACCTATTGCGTCTGAATATTTGGATGCAGGGAGACAAGAGGAATGGCAACATCATATCATAAACAGACTTTGTTAAGAGAAGCTCAAAACTAATTGCATACATATTTTGTTACACAATGACAAAACACACTACACTCACCCTATTTCTGAGGTCAAAATTTACTGGAGCACTCTGCTCTGTGCTGTCTGTTAGACAACTGAGAGAGTGCCATGGTTCCTGCTGTGGGCTCAGGTCAATACTATGAACCAACACACTATCCTGGCTTGTTACATGATCTTCATCCCTGTAAAAAAGGATACATACATTACTAACCTTAACACTCTAAATCAAGTCACTAACCTGATTGTTAAAATCTGTAAGAGAATACTGTATACCCTGATGAGACAAGGAGCAGTTGAAGAGCTATTTGTTTTATGCTGCACCAAAATAGGCAGGTCATGGCAATGATGGGATATGACAGGGCTAGGATTAGGAAGGAAGTGACTGTGGCCTTAATTAAGGAAGAGCCCCAGTATTTGTCTGGTGTGAAATTGCGAAACAAAGGAAAACCATCTTTAGGACTGCTGACAATAGAAAAAGAAACTGAGGAGAGGAAGGAAAGCAAAGAGGCAAAATTTCCTGTACGTAAGTAAAAGGAAACAAAGTTTCAGTGAATATTGCGACTGCCTACTGCTAAGGCCTAAATCATTGAAGCATAGGGAGACTGTAACCAAATGAAAATAACAAATAACAAAAAGTAATTAATCATGAGAGTGGATTTATTAACCCATAAATAATGGGAAAGATAGTCACAACATATCACAAATTTAAACAAGAACTTGCCATGCCATCCAATAGTACACATGCATAACAGACAAAATAACGAAGCATCCTGTATTTTATGGGGCAGTACAACATTCATGCTAAATGTCCTGCGTAGCTCCTATAAGGGAAGGCAATTGTCCCGTAATTCACTGTATTTTGAACCTCGAAAGAAATACACCAGTGTTTTCCCCCTCCGATAAATAACCAGTGACTATTTCTTTAAAGAGGACACATTTCTTCATTCCTTGGTTTCCTCCTTTCGTGTGAGAGTTCATGCCTAGTACTTTTGGCGGTTCTCAGATGTGAAAAGTACTGGTAATGTTCTGCTAGGAATGAAATACAGACTCATTATTGGAAATGTGTAGTCTAATGGTGGTCACCATCTTGGAGTATATTACTCCGGAAGCTTTTTTACAAGTTGCTTTACGTCTCACTGACACAGATAGGTCTATGGGCTATGAGTGGAAAGGAAGCAGCAGTGGCATTAATTATACTTCAGAAGTTACATCTACTAAAGAAGCCTATAATACAGAAGTAAACTAATGCGAGAAAGAGTTATTTACTCAGGGAGTAATGTTAGAGAACTGAAACATGATTTACTATTTTAGTTATTCCTATAGAAGTAGTATTCATTACTCGCACAGAGATGCCAACGTACAAAGTTGGCTGTCCATACTGGCAGTGTCTGCTGCAGATAAAAGAATCAAGAAACGTGAGAAAAAATATTCAGACTGTTTAACACTATTATTGTCAATTTTTTTAGAGTCTTGCATTGCCGTTCAATACAACCATATACTTCATGAGGATTTTTTTAAATTTCATATGGCGTGGACAATTATTACACCCTCCGTGTTTAACTAAAAAATCACACGTGATTCACAAAACATGAGCCACAGTAAAATTTCAATGAAATCCTTTCCGTGTATTACTTTTATGAAGTGTATTGATTGGGTGGACCATTAAACCTAACACGAGTTCTTGATTTAAATACAGATTCGTTGCAGATCGTTTTTGTCCATAGTCACTCGGCTCTTCACTGATTTTACTTGTACACATCTTGCTACTTTATTTAATGTTACATCACTGGAATAAATGTTTGCACACTATGACATAAATCTGTAACAAAAACAGGCAACGAAAGTTTAATCTTTAATCAGCACAGGAAACTCCTTACTAAATCAGAAGTAATACAACAGAAACTGAGCACATATGCTGGGAATCTGCATTCATCAAAGAATGATATTGAATTTTATGCTCTGTGTTAAATGTTTGTAGACAAATTTCGCTATCTAGTCATTTTCTTCATGAACTGTTTTCTAACGGTGAGTCTCCTGTTTATGAGCCTTTTTTTGTTTGTTTGCAGGACAAGTGAAGAATTTATAAAGAGCATTTTGATTTTGTGAAATCCATAATTATCAACACTGCTTCTGTATTGCTGTATTGTAAGTGAGAAAATTGTAGAAACTCCGGAAAATCTGTAGTAGTTGGCAACTCTGCTTGCAGAGTATTGTGTTCATGTGTTTTATTTAAAGCTACAAATAAGTTTATGTGCAATAGGAAAAGGGAGAAAAACAAATGTGCAGATGATAAAAACATATTAGTAAGCGATAATGAACATCCATGCAAAGGTTATACTGTGCAGAAAACATGACGTATAAAGATGCTGGATAGGGACAGTAATGTCTGAAAAATAGTGAGTAATAGGGAACAATGATGACGGACCCTAGTTTAAAAAAAGTTCTGTTTACTTGACTAGGTCCAAAATGTTCACTTCTGTATATTTTTCTTCAGAATCAAGTAAATTGTCTTATGAAAATGCTAAAAAAATCGAACGGGGCTGTGTCAAAGTCATGGTAACGAGTTTTGATGTAGAATACGTAAAATGTGATAGATATTGGCGAAACAAAGTACCTTATCAGTATGAGTTTGACCTTTTTTGTTGACATTTTATCCCATAATTCTAAACAAATTTATGCAGCTTCAAGGCAATGATTCCAAATCATTTTCAGCCACTTTGGCAGTACATACACTCAACTTCAGGTTCCAGTAGCACGGAGCTTGGCTCACAATGCTCAGCTGCCTAATTTTGAGACACTCCCGATAAGCTTTTTGACGCTCAGCTTTGTTGATTTTGGATGTTTTGTAATTCTGACAGGCCGTTGTATCTTCTCAAATATGTTTTCTATAATTTTGAAGCCATTTATTGTCCTTATGTTCTTGCACTTCTTCACACCACAATTTTTCAGATGTTCATAATTTGATATTTTCCACCGTAAACTCGAAGAACCCACTGAGATGAACCAAACGACTCCTCACATGACGTATTGCAATGTTGGAATCCAGAGTTACACTAATTATAAGCCACGTGGCATGAGGATTTAAGTACATGGAGATCGCAGTGCTATATCATCACCTGATGACGTCGTCCTGAGATCAGTTTCTTGTTGGAAGATCTCTCTCTTTACAGTGAGATATTGAACACTGTTGTTGCACATATCTAGAAATAATTTGGATTTTAATATTTCATGTTTCTGTAACACTCACGGCCCAAGTACAGCTTCAGAACTACAGACATAATCTATGAGAAAAAAAACTGTTAACAGCTATTTGGAGGAATGAAGGATACGCTGAAAATCAAATCAGTTTCATTTTATGTATACATGTTAATTCATTTATTACTACAATGAACTGTGATGTCAGTATAATAATAGATTTATCATTCTGAAAAATATGATCTTCCAATGTGAGTCATGCGAAGCGAATGGGCGAGGATGGGTTACATAGGAGAATAATGGACTCGGTCATGGACGGTAAGAGAAATGAAGGGAGACCAAGACAATGATGATTTAAAGATAAGAGGTATGGAACTAAATGAGGCCATAGAGCAAATTACAAACAGAGGATTGTAGAGGTGTTTAGTAAATTCACAGAGGCTTGCAGACTGAACGCTCAAAGCCATAACGGTCTGTAATGAAGATGTATGAATGTATTCTTGCTAGTGGTTTAATGTTACACTCAGTGCTATGAAAACGAGGTGTGAACAGTAACATGCCCACCCATACTTAACAGACCCACATGAATATCATATCCAAGGTAAAGTTCAGAAGAGAGAACTGTCAGGGAGTTTCAAGATGAAACCTGGGGTACGACAAGGAAATGGCCTCTTGCCCATTTTCATTAACCTGGTGCTTGAAAAAGACATAAAGACCTGGGAAAATAAAATCAGAAATCTAGGAATCAACCTGGTCACCACTAGTGCTTGAAAAATTGAAAAATGGGGTCTGGCCTTTGCAGACGACATCGCAATCCTAGCCAAAAACTCAGAGGAAACTACCATTGCTGTCCAAATCCTACACAAAACAGCAGTGAAGACAGAACTGCAGATATTCTATGACAATACCAAGTACTTCGAGAATTTGTGTCCCAGAAAAACCCCTTTGACGACCATCCATTAACGACTGGGGGAATTGATCGTTTTTAGTATCTCGGTGAATGTGTTCACTAGAAATGGCACGTCCCTCCTAGAAAGATGTCTGGTGTGAAAATGGGAAACCACGAAAAACCGTCTTCAGGGCCGCCGATAGAGGGATTCGAACCCACCATCTCCCGGATGCAAGCTCACAGCCACGTGCCCCTGACCGCACGGCCAACTCGCCCGGTCAACAATGATCTAACCCAACAACAAATGCAACTGAAAGGATACACACCAAACATGTATCAGGTGATATATTGTTCACAGACTTACAGAAATGGAAAGTATTACTAATCAGGATTTACACCAATGTTCCAATATGCGCTTGTAGGTTGAATGATACTATAACAGTCCAAATGGTCAGAAACTTAATGAAGATGAATTACTTTCAATATGATTATTTATTATTAGGATAGGGAAATGAGCTTAAGGACTAGAAAGATGGTTCTGTGTAGTTAGTGTAAAGAAAAATAGGAGAAATCAATCAAAATGACAGGCTCAAATTTCAAATGTTTTAACCTTCAGTCTGACATATCTAATTACTTAGGCTATATATTTAGGTCATTTATTTATTTACTATTGATGGATTTAAGATACATAATAAATACAGAACTTGTAGTGATTATTTGGAATTGGAACGCTGTAGGGAATATTATTTGTTCACGTGTTAATTCTGTATATTCATATATTCATTTATTTATTTGTTTTTGTTTCTCCTGTGTGTGGGAATATTTGGAATTGTTTGGTTAAGAAACCACTTCAAAATTATTTAATTTTTGTGAAAAATTTGTCTAGAAAATGTTTAAAGGTAAGATGTAATATTTCTGAGACATACTGTAGCACACGCGCCAGATCGGGAAGGATGCTTCCAGGAGTTTCCGGTTGCATCATTTTGCGTCAATTTTGGAAGGTTCGCGATGTAACACGAGGCGCTTTATCAGCATTATTTGCTGGGCCCTGATTGGCTATAATAAAAGTATTTGTGATTGGCGGATGAATGAAAATAATGGACACTCATTGGTTGTTTTTTTTTTTTTTTTTTTTTTGCTACGGGCTTTACGTCGCATCGACACAGATAGGTCTTACGGCGACGATGGGATAGGAAGGGCCTAGGAGTTGGAAGGAAGCAGCCGTGGCCTTAATTAAGGTACAGCCCCAGCATTTGCCTGGTGTGAAAATGGGAAAAAAAGGAAAACCATCTTCAGGGCTGCCGACAGTGGGATTCGAACCTACAATCTCCCGGAACCAAGCTCACAGCCGCACGCCTCTACGCGCATGGCCAACTCGCTCGGTCATTGGTTGTTTTATGATTTCTCAATTTCCGGAGAGGTGGTCTTTGTTAGAGCCAAGCTCTTCCAAGCCATCTTGTAATTTTGACCGCTGAAGGGAGAGGTTGCCTTCTCCAGGTGACGGGTCTTCTTGGCCCCTCCAACTGGTAAGCACTTCACTTTTTCATCTTTCTGGTAGTTATCTTCAAATGTAGTGTTCCGTTTAATTTCCTTTTGCCGGAGCTTACCCGTTTTTCCTTCAGTCGCCAAATTTTTCTTAAGATGGACTTAGTCTTTCCGGCAAGTCACATCATATTTGTTAAGAGACAATTCCCATTTCTTTTGTTTTCGTAAAATGTATGTTCAACACCTCTTGATGTAATTGTAATTTTCCCGTTTCGGGCTGTCTCATAGTTCTGCGTCATCTTAGAGTATTCATATTTAGGACGGGCACCCTTTCTCAGAAGTGTTTTTGTGGGGGCTGCCTCCTAAAGGTGCTCTGCATGCACTAGGATAACAATTTTAAATGTTGTGTTTTCCTTTCCTCCATGTATATCCTTCCGACTGTAAAATATTACTTAAATTTTATTCTTCCTGACAGTATTGTGTCTTAAATATAGCGCCATGAAACTTAAACATTCTGTGAGGTGTTCCTTCCTAAATTTATATAATGTAGCATAACTGAATTTGAACCTTCGGGGTAATTTTGTAATTATTATTAGAATAAATTCCCTTTTTAAGGTGTAAGTTTTGTTTGATCACATTTGCGTGTTATTTCCATCTAAATAATTAAGTAAACTGCCTATTGAAATTGAATCACCATTGATTTCGCTTCTTCAGCATTGCCAATACCTTTCACCGCCTAGATATGGTTCCTAGCTGCTTTCCAATAATCCTTCCTTAGCCGTCATGTTGCTTAACCTGACCATTTCTGTTTGTTGTTTTCTTGTGAAAATGTGCAAGTGTTTTAATATCTTTAATTGCGTCTAACATTTTAAGTCTGCCTTTATTATTATCATTGTTCATAAGAGAAACATTTTCTGTCTCACATCAACTTCAGATACATTTCTAGAGAGATATGTTTCCAGTACTCTTCCGGTATGGGCTAGAACACAATATTTACTTTAATTGACCTGTCCTTGTTTTGATAACATGAAAGTGACTGAGATATGAATGATACCATTCCTTATGTAGCCAGTACCTGTGATGTATCATGTGACAAAATAAGTTAGTGTGAGGATTTCGGTGGGCTAGGTAGATTGATATGTAGTAACACCTGGCTTAGTGAGAAAACTATCTCATTCCTCAGCTTTTTAGTACACCTCTTCAGTGACGTCTAGGCTTTGTATGACAGCTATGGTGGATCTGTTGAGGATCCAACCAGCCTTCGGGTCAATGACTCAACATACATCAATTCTGTGTGTGTTTCTCTCTCTCTCTCTCTCTCTCTCTCTCTCTCTAATTTAATATGTTATTAATTCTAAATGCCAAAAGTCTTAACCCTTCAAGCTGGTATTAAAAGCTGGCGAAGTTTTACCCTACAGCGGTAATAAATTTGAGAAAAATATAATATTACATGCTGTCACAAACATTGCTATAACTTCTAAACAACTTGCTTGATTTTGTTCAAAATAAGTGGATACACAGAACACACAATGCAGATGTTGTATCTACATACAAGAAGGTGGCATGCAAAGTAAAAAAATTAGTAATTACCTTCTTGTCGGAATAAAATTTGAATCAACAGGTGTCCATGACCACTCGGGTGAGCATTCACTTATATTACTATCATTATGTACATCATACGTAATTTCCTGCTGTGCAAAATCATCAGCACTAACACTTTCATTATCAATCAGATTATTCTCCTCAATACTTTCAGCTAATATGCGTTCAAGAGCGGCATTAGATAAATACAGACCATGCGAGGACGCTGCCATAATGTTTACAATGATAGACGTTGATGAAATAATTTTTTTTATGCCAACACAATGCCGCATTACAGTAGAAGATACTCCCCTGCATAAAATGATACCCTGTGCTGTGAGCCATGTTAAAAGTTCACGTTGACAACCAACAGGTGGCATGCAGATGTACATCTAAAAACATCGCTAGCCTAGTCCGTACAGGTATACGTCAAACCGCTCCTGGCTTATGTTTTATAGATTCACGTAGAACCAGCCCGAGTGGTTAATGGATGTAAGGGTGTCATTTTTGAGTCTCCTGGAGCTACGAATGAACAACACAAAGTTGCTGCATTTAAAAGTCACCAGTCTTGACCAAGATCAAACCATTTTAGCTAACAGAAGACCCATTATTATTATTTGGCGTATGATGAATAATGACAACCCATAAACTATTTACACAACCAGTGAAAGATGAGTACAAAGTAAATACAAATTATCATATCTATACAGTCAAAGAAAGCAATTTACAAAGTTTGAAAGTACAAGAAGAAAACACAATATACAATACAATACATGAGGTCAGCGAAGAAGATGGCTGGAGATGAAGGATAAGGAAAACTAGGCCAGGGATCTCTTCAATTTGGTTAATATCCTAGAAGAGTAAATAAAAATATATTTAAAAAAATCAAGTACCTGTGACTCATTGAAGATCTGTTTTGCATGGAATCTTCAATCCAATTATGAGTTTCATCTTCAAATTTAACTTGTGACATCTCAAGATTTATGGCACTTGGAGCAGAAAAGCTCAGAGGTCGTGAACTACCAATACCAACACTGTAAAAGAAACAATAACATTCACAATAAATGCATAAATATGAATTTATCCATCAAACATTACCAAAATATTTCATTTTTAATAAGTACTGAAGAAAAATACCTATTGTGATAACATTTTAAGTCCATATTAATATTATCAATAGACTGTAATATTTAAAATATTTCCTTTTAGATACACTGGGTACCATTTACCAAAAGGCAAAAGGATATGAGAATGCTATGAAACGATAGTAGAACCAGTGAGATAAGATATTTGTACTAATATGGGAATAACCAAGCTTCTTGACATACACACATGAAAGAAAATCCACAGCCTGTTTCCAGTCATTCGACCGGGTCAGGAATGTAATGAATGAAGCCCCCATCTAGCGGCGAGGATAGGAATTGTGCTAGCTGCTGAAGCCTGTCGCACTCCTCTCAGGCAATGATTAATGAATGACAGATGAAATGAAATGATATTGGAGAGTGTTGCTGGAATGAAATATGACAGGGAAAACCGAAGTACCCGGAGAAAAACCTGTCCCGTCTTCGCTTTGTCCAGCACAAATAACATATGGAGTGACACATACACACATAAATAAGAACATTATTTTTATTTTGGGACATTTTTACATAACTGTTATTTTCCTTTTCCACTTAATAACGTACACAAAATTATATTTTCAATCCGTTAAATTTATGTTAAACTACAACTATACTTTTAAACAAATACTGTATATTACAGTTGAAAGTATCATGCAAGGAAATTACTACACATATCAATGCTAAAAATAAATAACCAATGGCTGAGAGTGATTTCAGCTTGCTATTTTCTAAAACGTAATCTTGTATCCTCAAATACGAGGAATGAGAAATTCAAATATGAATATTAATTGTGTTTCAGAAAGATTTCCATGACTGTCATCTGAATGGGGCTTCCCTTTCACTTTCAGTATTATAGACTACTAGCATTACTCTGAGGCTCTGTCCACATTGAAGTCAGAATTAGAAATAGTGAACAGTTCAATAAACTTACCTATGATCAACTTCTCTGTCACGTTTCATCTCTCTTCTCAGCCCCTACATTATTTAGTATGCCAATTCCCAAAGTCAGGAAACACTGCTAGACTCAGATGTGCTTTGCCTTGGCTTGCCGTATAGTTCCTCTCACTTACAACCTGCACCACTAACGGTTAACAATAACAAGTTTCACCCTAACCACCACTCGACATACTGTAAGAGTTAGGAAGAAATTAAATTTTAAGTGGACTTGGTGGGCTCCATTTTAATACAACTAACAGTACAGACAGCATATTCACTCTTAAGGGTCATGGACGCAATATTTTTCAGACTTACACTACTTTATTTTTTAAAGTATCTGCTTTCCTGATAAGCTATCATAATTCTATGAGGGCTATGTCTTTACTAGTGGTAACTATTAATATACTGAACAGGGTGCCCGAGCACTTGTTATTCTTAACCAATAAATCATCACATGCTGGAAATACGTTCATGTGACAGCATTACAGTTCCACATACTGCTGCTAAATGAGAGCACTGATCCTTGCTGGATAGAATACGAACGCTGGTTTTCAAGAATAGCAAGGATGTGTTCAGCATGATTTGTTCTCTAGCTCTTTCCTATAAGGGCATCACAATGTCTTGATTCTCTCAGCAAAAGCACAACAAAAACCCTAATAAACTGCCAATCACATATTTTTTTCTCTCATATAAGCACAGTAATACTAATGCAACAATGTTAGATGAAAAAACAAAACATAATTTGAAATAAATAAAAAAGCTCAAAAACATGATAAATATATTGGCCCCCTTTCATACTCCAGTGCCAAAAATCAAAGAATGCTGAGACAGATAATTACATTTTCCAATACAACGAGAATAATTCATTTATCTCTATAAATGTTGAAATTATAAAGCCTCAAAATATGGTTAAAAGGCTCAGTATAGAGCAGTTAACATTTTATAAATATGCCAGTGTTCAAAACATTAATTACAACTTATATTTAAAAAAAACATAACTGTATAAAACATCTACAGTCCTTAGCATTATGTGAACCTACTGCCAGTGATGTGGAAGCCGTAGTATACCTGAAGCAGTGCCTGTTATCTGGATGGTGCAACTGGAACAGACTATTACCTGCAGAACTTTGGTAACAGTTCGGAAGCGGATGCCACAGAGTGGTTCCTTCCATCTTCAGTATCAAATAAAAATTGTCTGGGGCATTAGTTTAATGCAGAACCCACGAAGATAATATGTAGATTCTCCATCTCCAGCACAGGCACCTAGTTGCGAGATGATGCCTTTTGTTTATTTCTTAGCTATTCCACCTGCAGCGCCCACATTGGTGTACATATATCGAATGAAATGTTGCCAACTGCACAACCCCAAAACTATGGTTATGGGTGGGACAGTATTCACCATTCGTTTCTTTACAGCTTTTCGTTATTGGTCTGCACACATCCTGGTTAATGACAAAAAAACCATTGGTCTAACATGTAAGGGGTGATTAGCAGAGTGTCTCTTGAAGGAAGTAAGCCCCCACAAAGCGGGGGCTGTTTATTTTTTTTGTCAGCCACTGGTCCACGCTGTTTAAGACTTTTTATTGTGCAGTGGTTAGTTAAAAAATCTGTATGTGTTCATTTCTGGGAATGACATTGTAAGGAATGATATTTCAGCCAATAACAGTAGTAGTAGCCACAGAAAGAATGGAAAACTACATGTGCTGCATTATATTAGGGGGATATAAGGGGCTGCCTGGCTGAGGCAGTAAAGGCGTGCTTGGTTCGCCCGGAAGGACGTGGGTTCGAATCCCTGTCAGAAAGTTGTACAATACAAGAAACGAGATTTCCACTTCTGGAGGTGCACATAGCCCTGAGGTTTACTCAGCCTACACCAAAAATGAGTACCAGGTTAATTCCTGGGGACAAACGCGGCCAGGCGTAGAGCCAACCTCTCTACCCCATCAAGTGCCGAGGTTACGAATAGTTGAAGCCTTTACCTCCTACCCCTCCAAAGGCCTTCATGGCCTGTATGGAGATGACTTTTTTTTTAATAAAACGAAATATATTGGTAGGGATAGGTTGGTGGGTCTCTGGAATTCCTAATGAACACATCTGTCCTCTATAAGCAGTCTGAGGTAAGATTAGCATCATTTACCTTTCACGTAACTTTGCGGGACCTTTAGCAAACTAATACCTCATCTAGATTGTATCTGTTCCCAGCAACCCACCAACAAGCTGCACATCCTCATCATTGACACCAGGGCAACCCGTCCGAGGACTGTCGGCAGTACACTTTTGTCAGTCATTGAAGGCTTTCACCCATTGTACCATTGTTCTGAAAGGCAACAACAAATCCCTGTACATCTCACAAAGATCTTCATGACACTGTCGTGGTGTAGGGCTGCAGGTTCATTCAATTTAATTCAGCTGCGCTGTTCCCATTTTGAGAACATTTTGGATATTATCTGTTCAAACAGTGTTTCATAAGTTTTAAAAAATCTATTTACCCTCAAGGACAGTATCCTGGAGCGTGAGACATTTGGTCAGGGATACAACTGGGGAGGAGGACCAGTACCTCACACAGGCAGTCTCACCTGCTTTGCTGAACAGGGGCCCTGTGGGGGACGGGAAGATTGGGAACGATAGGCAGGGAGGAGGGAAGGAAGCGGCCGTAGCCTTGAGTTAGGTACTATCCCAACATTTGCCTGGAGAAGAAATGGGAAACCATGGAAAACCACTTTGAGGATGGCTGAGGTGAGAATCAAACCCCTCTCTACTCAGTTGACCCCGTTCCAGTCCTTGTAGCATGTTTCAAATTTTGTGGCAGAGTCGAGAATCAAACCCGGGCCTCCGGGGGTGGCAGCTAATCACACTAACTACTACACTACAGAGGCAGACCTTGGAGAAGGATTGCAAGGTGAAAATAAATAAATCCAAAACAAAAGTAATGGAATGCAGTTGAATGAAGTCAGGTGACGCAGGAAATATTAGATTAGGAAATTAAGTCTTAAAGCATAATGAATATAAGAACAAGTATGAGGACTCCTCGAGTTCAAGCACGTCCGTCAGACAGTGCTAGAGTGGGCAAGCTCCACAGAACCGATCAGCTGGTCTTAGGAATGGTGCCAGAGGAAATGTATTATTCCGTAACTGATAAGTATATACACTGTCTTTTAAAAAACGAGGGATTACAATTATAAAATACCACGGCAGTGTACAATGGAAAAAAATCATACATGAAAAAAGAGCTACGGACTTCATCACACGCTGCGGAAAGCACATGTTACTGGATTGTAAATATACAGATAAATAACACAAAAGTCTCAGAATATTAAAACAAGCACCCATGAACATTAGACTGATCCATTCGCTGCTGCACTCCCGTCTTCAATCTTCTTTCTTCTTTTCCTGGTGGTACCTAGGTTCTTTTTCCTGTTGGGAGTTTCATGGGACTTAATCTCACTTCAAAGGTATTTCGGCAAATTCGGGAAAACGTGAAGTACTGCTCCTGGAGGTAATTTCCATCTCACATGAGAAATATCCACTTTTCACCATTCACTATAAAATTATCTGATTTCACTAATTCTGTTATTACGCGTTGACTCAGTATCCTTCCATGGAGTAGCTCTGGTCCATTTTTCAAATTGATTTCTATCCTTCGGTGGTGAAAAAAATCGTAATCATCAACTACTCCACCATAGCCTGAGTTACAGCCAGGCACAAAAAAATACCGCATGCTGAACTATTAAATTAATCAAGCCACATAAGATACATGCTTGAAGTACACAACGCACAATGAACTGAGTTAAAGAACTGAAAGCAAAAAAAATTCAACTTATTCACTAAAATATCTTGCACAGTTACATCTCCTGCACTTTTCTATACCCGGCTTGCCGGAACTACTGGAGCACGTATTGGATATAATCGCTTGCAGTGCTTGCAGTGGAGGAACCACAAACTACCATGCTATAATGGCTGAGTCCTCACACTTGGTCTTATATTCGCCATGCTTAAAGGAAGTAGATGAATACTGTTATTTGGGTAATACAGTAACTAATGATGGCAGAAGTAAGGAGAACACAAAATGCAGACTAGCACAAGCTAGAAAGGCCTTTCAAAGAAATTTGCTCACATTGAACACCGATGTATGAATCAGAAAGATGTTTTTGAAGACTTTTGTTTGGAGTGTGGCATTGTACGGAAGTGAAACAACAAACAATAACAGCAATCAATCAATCAATCAATCAATCAATCAATCAATCAATCAATCAATCAATCAATCAATCAATCAATCAATCAATCAATCAATCATCTTGAATTTCATTTAACATGATATTTTCGTGTCTTCTGGGCTAATTCTTAATAGTGTGTATAAATTTAAATTTGTCAACTATACTGTACTGCAGATTGTGGCATGTTGACTATTTGTCCAAACTGTCCCAGAGCAGTTCTAAACTTACTGAAGCTTGCCTCCACAGATATAAAGATACAAATATAATGATAACTGCTATTCTATGTGGCTAGACAAAGAGTTCATCAACTCCCTTCTCCACTATAAAACCCCTGTCCGTGTGAATGTCCACTCTCCTGATGAAAATGGGAAGCAGAAATTAGCTCGTAGGGAGCTGAGAATAAAAGGATGTAGAATTATCATATAAAGTATTTTGAGAGAAGACCACTTTTTTTTTTTCAATACTGAACAATATATTTGCTTTTTTAAAGCAATATCAATTACACACCAAATAGAGTAGTAAATGTTTCATCCCTTAATCTGGGACATCATCAGCTACGTTCCAAGATCAAAACAAATTCCAAAGAAAGCATGGAAAAGATATACATTGAGAGATTAAAACCAGATTACATAAATTATACAATAAATAAAAAAACATTATTTCTCAGTTGTAGTCTTAATACAATATTTTGAATGTTTAGCATCATTACAATTAAAAAATTCTTATAAGATACACTTCCCCAAGTTGATGACAAAAAACAGTCAGACAACGTCGTAAATAATCTCAAAATATTTAATCATTCTTTTTCATCCATAGATCAAGATTTAATAATTTTACTTGTAATTAATAAGGGCATTCTCTTGAATTTATATGGAAATATCTACATTCACACTGATCAGAAGGACAATTCTATTTGTAATCTTAATTAAATAACTGAAAACCTAATATTCTTTTTGACAAAATTATAGAAACATTTTTCCCAGCAAAACAAAAACAATGCAGTTATGGGAAGCATTACATACACTTCCCCTATTATTTCTCCTCAGTCATGCTCCCCTCGTTTCCTCTCCCCGTCCTTCCAAAGGAGCTGCTCTCCTCAGCAATCCAGACATTTCTATTTTCTCATAAGCTTGCAAATGCTTTAGTCAGTGTAATAAGTGTAATAATGCTAAATATTTAAAATGTTATATTAAAAGACAATAAGTGAGAAATAATGTTTTATATGTATATATTATGTGATCTGGTTTTAATCTCTCAATGTATATCTTTTCCATACTTTCTTTGGAATTTTGTTTAGATCTTGGAATGTAGTTGAAGGTAACCCCGATTAAGGGATGAAACATGTACTGCTCTATTTGATATATAATTTATACTGCTTTAAAAAAATGAATATATTGTTCAGTATTGAAAAAAAAGGTGGGACTTCTCAAAATACTTTTTATGATATAAAATACTAATTATCAATACGGCTTCAAACATGGAATTTATTTCATGTAATATAGAAGAATTAGTTATGATGAGGAGACATTGTCCTGGTCTTTCTGTGTTTTCATGTTTGTCTTTGTCTCCTCTTCTACTGCTCCCTCTTTCATTGCTGATCTGTGATAGCCAAGTGATACACCTGAGAATTACTGCCTGATTGTACTCCTAAGATGCTGTTTCTTAATAATTAAACAGACTACTGTACAATGATATTGCTCCTAGAATAATGAATGCAATCCCTCAGGAACAAACAGGTTTTGGACGCAGCTGAAGTTGAGAAGACCAAGTACTAGAACTCAACCCTATACTGAGATTGGTTTACAGAAGGAGCAGAAAACATCAACAGCACTGAAAGACCTAACATTATATATGACACTATGTGGAGGGAAATAATAATGTATAAACTACTTAAAATAGTACCCTGCAGGAAGATAATAACAGATGGGTAACAGTACATTAGGTGACAACTGAACAATGGACAGGTGCAAGGATCTGTTCTTTCTCCACTTCTCTTTAACTTATACCAGTATGACATGCCACCATCAAGCAGGAAATCTGGATATGCCAATGAGTGAGCCATAAAGCCACATCATCAGTTTATTGGATAAAATGAGAACATCATGGCAGATTACTTGACTATATAAGGTGATTTTTAAGCAAATGGGGACTTTATCCTAGCATGGCTAAACTGGAAGTTGAATAACGGACTTGGCAACAAACAGCTACCGGTCCACTTTAACAGTATAAGAAGTTATTATATTAATAAAAACCACCTTTCCAATACACAATAGTCCTTTATATTTAGGATAAAACCATTAATAGATATTACAAGTAGGACATGTTTCGCTCATTCTTAGTGAGCATCATCAGCTAGAGATAACTTAATCCATGGTGGATCAGGGCCCTGATCCCGGTATATATAACAAAAAAAAACGTCTAATATTACATTGATAAAATATGAATTTTAACAATTTAATAATAATCAGCAAGATTATATTATGCCTATTAAAACAAATATTGATCATTAAAACTGCTTAAAATGTAAGTGGAATGAATGACATGAAAATGTTACTATAATATGTAGTGATTAATTGTTCGTATAAATCAATGACCGTAATAATCTTCGCTCAATGGCATTAGACTTTTTGTCATTAAAAACAGTTATTCACATAAGGGTGAGCTCTTGTAATCAACTATGATGATGTTTCATAAAATAAACATGATGAGGAATGCTAAAATCACATATATTAGTTGAAAAACGAACTGCACTGATGGATAAAACGTCGTCTGGATCGCCGTAAATAACCTTATGGGACTTCCTCGCGTTGTGTTTCAAACATTATTATTATTTTGTGTAGTAGTGTATTAATATTGGGTTTCAAATGGAAAACTACTGATCTCGTAGGTGAAAAAACATAAATCGGGTGTACCCCGTGTGTTAATTGAGGGGAGATTAGTCCCTTGGTTGTTTACAGAGGTTTGATGGTCACTGAATAATGTTTGAAACACAATGCGAGGAAGTCCCATAAGGTTATTTACGCCGATCCAGACAACGTTTTATCCATCAGTGCAGTTCGTTTTACAACTAATATATGTGATTTTAGCATTCCTCATCATGTTTATTTTATGAAACAACATCATAGTTCATTACAAGAGTCTAATGCCATTGAGCGAAGATGATTATGGTCATTGATTTATACGAATGATTAATCACTACATATTATAGTAACATTTTCATGTCATTCATTCCACTTACACTTTAAGCAATTTTAATGATCAATATTTGTTTTAATAGACATAATATAATCTTATCGATTATTTTTAAACTGTTAAAATTCGTATTTTATCAATGTAATATTAGACTTTTTTTGTTATATATACCGGGATCAGGGCCCTGACCCACCATGGATTAAGTTTAGCTGATGATGCTTACTAAGAATGGGAGAAACATGTCCTACTTGTAATATCTATTAATGGTTTTATCCTAAATATAAAGGACTATTGTGTATTGGAAAGGTGGTTTTTATTAATATAATAACTTCTTACAGTGGCCGCTCGTGGTGATAGAAATGGGTGGGGCACATTCAACGAATTAGGAACACTAGGAATCAATTAAATCAATTAAATTAATCTTAAATTAATCTGCCATTGAATATATTATTCATTGTACAATTCCTCTGTATGAGCCTTTGGCTCGTTGTAATTAATTAATGAAATAAATATCTATCTATCATCTACCTTCTTATTTCTTGTATATGAAACTGCGATTGTAGGTTCTATTTTTATCTTTGAACGATTTATGCTAAGCTCTGGTCTTGGTAGGCCCATTTCTTTAGCTAATAATCTGTTTTCGTAATTAAGAGATGTTGTTTGTAAGTAGCTCACTTGATTCATTTTAAAAACACTTATGCTCGCAAAGGAATACACTCAAATACATCACACTAATCTTCACACACTTTTCAGACTTGCAATGAACATCGACACCGATGGACACGATTAATCTAACAGACGTACAAGGTAAGCACAGGTTTGCTACAAACACTACCTTTGCGCGCGTTAATAATAAATATGCCGACAAGAAAGTGTAGCTGGGTGCTATCTAGTAGGCTGTAGGAGAAGTAAGTTCAAAATACGAACCAGCGCTGAAGTGTCACGTCGTAGAAATACTGTGACCGGGTCAATGGAATTTGCCATTACCCCCTTCACCCCTCACAGTTCGCAGAATGAGGGGATAATGTTCAGGTATAAGAACGAGTCGGTCCCATCCAGGATTAGACCTTTACTATGTTGCCTAGTTTAGTCCACAGCTGCTAGAACAAGAACAACCATGGTGAATCATAGCCTCTTGAACTCACTGAAGGTGGTCGTGACAGTAATTGTGCATAATGTTTTTCTGATTTTTATAATAGTTTTAATCGGTGGAGGGGCACGTGACCATGTGACCTAAAGGCAGAACCGCGCCTGACTTCTTATTCTGAAATCCAATACGATTTTATAATGAGATTCATAACTTGTAATGCCACTTTAACACTACGCAGCTTCACCACACAACAGTCTTTCAAATACCTGGATGTAATACCGGACAGATCGCTGACATTCTGGTCAGCACCTTTCTAAAACAGTAACTAAAATCAGAGCACACAACAGCATCTTGTATAAGTTAATGTCCTCTTCAGAGAACATAAACACGTGTACTCCAATGTCGAATACTGCACAACAACTTGCCAAGGTAAGAAGACTGATGTTCAGTTGAACCAGACAATGAGGCTGATATCAGCGACCATTAAACCCACTCCGCCTTTACTGGTTACCAACACATTACAGTATTGCTCCCTCACATCTCAGATGGGTCTGTGGGTATTGAGAGAAACTTTCTAACCCTCATTTACAAGTTCACACTGATCTGTTTGGATCAGAAGATCTTGCACCATTGACTAACATCAAGAACACCCCCCCCGCCCTAAGACTGACGACTTCATTCAGTCTGCAACAAATGCTTTTAATTTGAACCATAAATGTAGTTATGACTGGTCCTCTAAAGACCTCTACAATGGCATGCTCCTTCTTGTTCACTCTTTGATCGAGAGGTCGTTTCCAACAGTTCGGTCTCAACTTATCACTGTTGCTTTCTTAGCACTACCCGGGAGACATGTGTAGGGCAGTGTAGTGGTTAAACCTACGGACGTGAAGCAATCGGATAAGAACTGGACAAGGCAGATGTGGTTATCTGTTGTGCAAATGGGGTTGGACTAGCTCTGCAGATTGTGATTGTGGTGTCTCTTCTCAGTCAATCCACCACATTGTGTGCTGACTGCCCAATTCGAGCTTTCAAAGGAACGCTAATGGACATTCACCGCACATCGGATGAAGCAGCTGATTGGGTCAAAATGCTAGACCCAGAGTTGTAGTATTGTACGGACTTGTGACTACGCACATTTTTCCTGAAACTATATATATATGTGTGTGTGTGTGTGTGTGTGTGTGTGTGTGTGTGTGTGTGTGTGTGTGTGTGTGTGTGTGTGTGTGTGTGTGTGTGTGTGTGTGTGTGTGTGTGTGTGTGTGTGTGTGTGTGTGTGTGTGTACATATATTCTTCATACGAGAAATAAATAAATGGCATGCTGTCAAAAAGCAGAATGCCAGGCCCCATCATCTATGGGCCTGTGTCAATAGGACATTATTCAGCGTTGGTGACGAAGAAGGGTTTAAATAAGTCAGCTGCCAGGGACTGAAATGACAATCATATCACCATTTGAATGTCCTGTCAGGTCTTATGACTGATGTCACTACTGAGGTGGTTGATGGACTGTGAGGGCTGCTGAGTCACAGCCCACTGAATTTTCTCCTATTCCCTGGTTATGAAATGTTTAACTCCTTTTCAATTTTACTTTGTCTATATGCTTTGTAATGCTAAATCAATACTGTAGATAAATTATGCTTATCTAATTATGTGTTCCTTTCAAGTTCCTATCTTTCTATATATGATTTAATTTATTACTTGTTTGTTTCTTTCTTTTACTTGTACCATATCTGCATTGCCATACACAACTATAGCTGGAAAGGGAAAACTTACAGTTGATCTTTGCTAACAGTACCTTATCATCACTATTCTTATAATACACAACCTGTGGTTAGGAGCGCGCAGCTGTGAGCTCGCATCCGGGAGATAGTGGGTTCGAACCCCACTGCCGGCAGCCCTGAAGATGGTTTTCCGTGGTTACCCATTTTCACACCAGGCAAATGCTGGGGCTGTACCTTAATTAAGGCCACAGTGCTTCGTTTCCATTCCTAGGCCTTTCCTGTACCATCGTTGCCATAAGACCTATTTGTGTCGGTGCGATGTAAAGCAAAAAAATAAAATAAAAATAATACACAACCTCTTTTTAGTGGATGTGGAAGGACAAGCTATTACATCTAAGAGAAAGTAACAACTCGTCAACTATTCTTTCTTGTTATGCTTCCTGATACATTAATTAAATATTTAATAAAACATGACACTTACCGTGGACTGAGAAGGCCAAGGTGCTCATCTGGACAGCTACAGTTGGCTTGGCGATGGACACAACACTTAGGGGAAGAGAGATGTTGACCCGCAGTCGAGTTGAGCCATGTTTCCGAGTGGCCACTGTCTGATCTGCAGGTTAAGTGTTCCCCCCACAGTTCTCAAAATGGTAACCAGAAACATAACATTCGTGTTGAAGTGCACTCTATTTATTAAGCTCTACTCAGTAAAAATCCCATTAAGTGAGACATAATACCGTGTCAGTGGGATGGTAAAACAAATCTGAACAAAACAGGAACACAAAATTTCCAGAGCAATTTTAACAAGAAGATATGTAAGTAAAGTTCATGACAAGGTGCTAATAAAATATGTAAGAAAATAATATAAATACTAGAATTATTGAAGTTAGCAACTAATGATCATAAAAAGGAGTGTGGCTGTTAACAAAGGCAGTACAACACAATTTTTAAAAAAGATAGAAAGAAATGGTTAATTAATGGTAATGAAATGGTTAAGGAACATAGTAATAAGGTAGGAAGTAAAAGACTAAAACTTAGCATTCAGTCTTAAAGCTAATAAACACAATGAAGATAAATTCAGGAAAACTAACAAAACATGAAGATGACACAAGAACATATACCTCAATCCTATTCCAGGGTAACTCTACCTATGGAATCATGTTTCTATTTCCTTTACATCTGGGAAGGAAAGTAGAGATCCTATATCCCATGCAACGGATTAAATACTGGTCTAATGTTTCCCACTATTTCACTCATTCTTCCCAACATCATTGTTCCATTATGTTATATAAGTGATCAATAAAATATCTGCTTAATAAATCTGTAAAATTATTTTCTAATGCAGTGCACAGTTTTCAAATGAACAACAGCTTGCTGTAAGCACAGTCATCGAATTCCTTAATAAAATTTATCCTTAGAACTATGGTGTACTTTTGTGCAGAATTTATTATACACATTGGTCCACCAGCGCCTTAAATTTCAAAAAGATACAAAACCCAAATCAAGTCCAAAGCATTTGAGGATTTAGTGAAAGAATTATTATGATCACACTCAAAACAGAACCTAAGGATACAGTATTGATCCAGACATACATGCCTACATCGAGTCATGCTGATGCTGAAGTGGAAGATATATATGAACAACTGGAGGAAGTATTGATGAAAGTTAAAGAAGATGATAACCTAGTCATCATGGGAGACATGAATGCTGTTGTAAGAGAAGGTAAAGCAGACAACTGTGAGGGAAAGTACGGACTTGGAAATATGAATGCAAGAGGGAACAGGCTTATTGAGTTCTGCAGAAGCCATATGTTGAATAGTGCCAATACCTGCTTTGAACAACCAAAATGAAGAAGATATGCTTGGACAATGCCAGGTAATGGTGACAGATATCAGACAGATTACATATTTATATAAGGCTGTTATCGCAACCAAGCCAAATCATGTAAGAACTATCCGGGTGCAGATGTGGATTCAGACCACAATCTAGTGTTGATGAAGAGTCAACTACGATTAAGAAGAAAGGTTAAACAACAACCCTATAAGAGATGGAACATTAGCAAGGTAAAAAGTGACAAGCAAACTTTAAATGAGTTCAAAGAAAAAACTGACGAAAGAATTCACCTTAAGATGATGTCTGGAAATATACAGGAAAGATAGGACAAAATAAAAAACGAAATAACTGAAACTGCTGAGGCATGTTTCGACAGATAGGAAAAGGTGGTATACAAACCTTGGATCACCAGAGAGATACTGGATTTAATGGAAGAACATAGGAAGTGCAAAGCAAAAGGAAACCAAGAAGAAAATGCAAGACTTAGAAACGAGATTAATAGAAAGCAAAGAAAGTAAGGGAAGAATGGCATGAAAAGAAGTGCAAAGAAACAGACGAACATATGGCAAAAGTTAACAGTGAGAGAGCATACGCCGAGATACGGAAACAGTTTGGAACAAGAAAGAATATGATGAACATCATACAGAACAAGAATGGAGAAGCCCTGACTGAAGAAGACGAAGTAGTGTTAAGATGGAAGGAGTACACAGAAGAACTCTATATGCAGTAGTCCTTGAAAGTGAGGACCAAGTGGATGTTGATGAATTAGGACCACCAATTATAAGAGAAGAATTTGATAAAGCCCTCAAAGAGTTAAGACATAGAAAGGCTTCAGGGCCTGATGGGATATCTGCCGAACTTTTACAAGTGCTAGGAGATAAAGCCAAGGACAACCTATACAAGCTAATAAATGAAATATATATAACAGGAGAAATACCAACAGATTTTGAGCAAACTAATCTTATTCCCGTACCAAAAAAGCACAGGGCACAGAGGTGTGAGGATCATAGAATGTTGAGCCTACTCTCTCATGCCTCCAAAGTAGAAGATAATATTTCAGAAGAACAGTTTGGATTTAGGAAGGGGAGAGGCACACGAGAAGCCATTCTAAGTCTCAGAGTAATATTGAAAAATCCCTGGAAATTGACAGACCTGTGGTAATCGCTTTCACTGATTTAGAGAAAGCCTTTGATAATGTAAACTGGAATGTACTGTTTGAAACCCTAAGAAAGTTGAAAATAGACTACAGGGACAGAAGAATACTCAATCAACTTTACAAAAACCAGAGAGCATTAATTGGCAAGGAAAGAGTGGAGGCAAGAATTGGGAAGGGAGTAAGACAGGGATGTGGACTATCGCCACTTTTATATTTAACATCTACATCGAAGAAGCCATTAAAGAATTTTTAGCTATGAACAGTCATGGTATAAAAGTTAATGGCAAACTGTTCAGTACCATACGTTTTGCAGATGATATAGCCCTGATAGCTGAGAATGAGAGAAGAATGGAAAAGGCACTGAATCACATAAACAAATTTCTACAAGACTGGTGCGGTATGAGAATAAACAAAAAGAAACCCAAGGTAATGGTATGCACTGGGGGGGGGTGTGTGTGTGACCAGACGTCAATGTGCTAATGGATGGAGAGAAATTAGTCCAAGTAAAGGAAATTAAATATCTAGAGAGCCTGATCACATCTGATGGAAAATGCATGAAGGAAGTAAATGCTCGAATAGCACAGGCAAAAGAAGCCTTCTCAAAAAAGAAGTCTCTGCTAACATCCAAGAATGTTAACTTAGAGTTGCAGAAGCACCTTGTGAAAAGTTTTATATGGAGTATTGTAAGCTATGGCTCTGACACATAAGACCCTGCAAAAAGCAGATGTTTTGAAACTCAGGACATTAGAGATGTGGTGTTGGAGACGAATACTAAAGATACCTTGGACTGATAAAAGTCACAAACAAGAATGTTCTCAAAAGAAGAAGTGAGAAACACCCCTTGGTTGATTCCTTGAACAAAAGAAAGAATAGCTTTGTTGGCCATTTGATTCGTCATTCTGATTGGTGCACCACCCTTATTGAAGGGAAGCTGGAAGGAAGAAGTAAAGGAAGACCAAGAACTCAATTTATAGACGGCATTAAAGGCAAATACACCTATTGCTACTTGAAGCTACTGGCTAAAGAAAGAAGACACTTGGCAGACATGCATGTCACCAACCAACCTAACGGTTGAGGAGGAGAAGAAGAAGAAGACAAAACCCATCTAGTACTGATAGTCTTTGAGGTCGATATTGCTGTGACATGTCAGCAACAGAAAATGAGCCAACCTTGCACAACAATGATAACTATATGCAATCTTCACACCAAGAAGAAAGGACCATTCCACAAGCATGCTATTTTATGGTGTGCTGTTGTAACGTAAATACCACTAATGTGATCAAGTTAATAGGTCGTAAAGCAATTCACTGTGACAGAACCTGTAAAACATGAATTAGAGGTATCACACAGAAATTAAATGTTGAGGAAAAGGAGCATCCTGAATAAAGCGTGCTTTCTGCGAGCAAGGAATGTATTATCATTGTGGATGAATTGGTGAGGAACCAGTAAGGTTTTTGAGATCTGAAAATGGATCCATAAAATGGATCCACCATTCAAATCCTGCTCTGTGCATGTATTTTTGAAAGTATCCTCAGCTTCATTGTATCTATGTATGGCAGTATGTCTCCATACCACAGCAGAGATGAGACGATACCACAGGGTTACGTTACGCATGCATGCTGCTTCAATTTTATAGCTATTAAAAGAGGTCACAACACAAAGCTTATCCATTCACTTATGTTGTGGGAGCATTGCAACATATTCGAGTGACAAACATGCTGATATTTACTCATCTATTGATACACATGACAGAAGTCATTACAATCACAAGCCTCTATCATAAGTGATTTGAGAGAAGAAATTGACAGTCATTATGTTCTGGAGCCATGAACGACATTTGAGTTCAACTGGAGCACTTTGAAGGAAACCTCCTATTTGATATACACCTAATGTCTGGACATAACAAAGAGGTTCTTTTAGACGCTGTACAGAATGTCCGTCATACTGGTACACAGGCACTTGTACAAGAGATCAACAACTGCCAGTTATGCAAGTTTTACCTCACAATAAATTTCTTCTACACCATCTGCAATTAGCTTGTAGAGATCATTAACATGTAAAAGAGCAAGGTAATCTTTGCACTACCGAGCTTGATAGCTGCAGTCACTTGAGTGCGGCCAGTATCCAGTATTCGGGAGATAGAAGGTTCGAACCCCACTGTCGGCAGCCCTGAAGATGGTTTTCCGTGGTTTCCCCACTTTCACACCAGGCAAATGCTGGGGTTGTACCTTAATTAAAGCCATGGACGCTTCCTTCCCAGTCCTAGCCCTTTCCTGTCCCATTGTCGCCATAAGACATATCTGCGTCAGTGCGACGTAAAGCAAATAGCAAAAAAAAAAAATCTTTGCACAGGTCACTCAAACTCTAGAATGATTGGAAGCTACAGGTTCCTCTAATCTGTAACTGTTTGTACTGGACACATTACTTGATGAGGATCATACACTTAAATATTTCTTTATAGGTGTTGTTCCTTACTACCACTACTACTATGTATGTCCGTATTGTTCTGTATTTTTTTCCTTAGGTATGTCATTCTTATGCCTTTACTGGCAGGACCTAGTGTTTACAGTGCACTATGTCTTCTGGTATAGGCTACAGCAATTTTGTTACTTTCATAGATCTGTCTCTGTCTTATCCTTGGCTTTGACAATATGAAAGTGACTGAGGTATGAGCGATGCTAGTAATGCCAATCCTTATGCAGCCAGTCCTTGCTATGAATGGTGTGAAAATGTTGTTCATAGGGTCGGTTGATGTATGCATTTCAGTGGGTTTGGCAGACTGATATGTAATAGCAACTCTGGCTCAGTGAGGAAAGCAAGAGGAAACTACTTCACTCCTCATTTCCCTAGTATGCCTCTTCAGTGATGCCTAGGCCATCTATGACAGCTGATGGCAGAGCTGTTGAGGATCCCACCAGCATTAGTGCTGACGGACTGAACATACATACATACATACATGTCATTCTTTATCATTTTTCATATTCAGAAATCTGTTATTATTCCTTATATTCTAATCATAACTAAGAACAAAATTTGTTTTATATACAATGCATAGCACTGAGTATCCAATGTTTGTTTTTGTTTTAACAAATTAGAGATCACTAATCGATAACGGAAGGATGACTATGTTCTAAGAATCCTCCCTTGTTACCATTCTGAGATGAAAGAAGGATGTTCAGATATTAGTAGGAGAGAATGTAACATCCACTACAGGATATCTACACACCAAGAGCACAGCACATGCTTGTCTCATGAACCTCTAACATTACAGATGGAGGTTCATTTCCACACTAGATATTGGCAGTTTTATACCTAGCCCATAATCACACAACACATTACCTTCCAAAATTTATTAAAATTTCCTACTGTATTATTATTTCTAAAATATATATAAGAAAAATCAAAATATTTTATGATATCATGTATTTTAGTTCTCAATTTGAAGTATTTCTACATCGTGAATTGGCATGTGCTTGTGTGATAATCAACAATGCATACTTCATGTCAGTATTATTTTATAACTTTGTTCACGCGGATATGGTAATGGAATCTCTATTATTCAGTTGTTATAAGAGAATAAATGAGGAATTACGATGAGTGCACAGTCTTTTTTAATCTCTTGTCACATACAATACTATTCTCCATCACTAGTAATATATTTTATATAATTTGTTTTATATGTTTTAATATGTTTTAAATATATATGTATATAATATATATATGTTTTAAATATATGTAATAGTCATTGCACAAATTGGAACCTCTTGTTATTGATCGCAATAATGCTCAATAACAAGGGGATATGGAATAAATCAACTCACATACCTGAATGTGTTTGTGGATGTGTTGTAGATGGAAATTTTAAAACAAAATAATGTATTTATACTAGAAAACATATCTGATGCTAAAAATGTCTCTTCACTCATTCCAAAGAAGTTTATTTTGTTATATGAAAAATATCATTTATTTTGTGACTGGAGAAATAGAAGGAATGTGAGAATAGTTAATGAAGAAATCATATTGACTTTAACTTTAGGAATGAGTTAAAATATTCACACATGACTATCTTTTACTGTTATAAATAATCTCACTTTTTAGGCTGATAAGAATAATACCCTTAAAATTTAAATCATTATACAGAGAGGTGGCATGTTCTACTGTCCACTACATTTATTTAACACCTATTACAATAAACGGCAAGTTCACTCACTTTTGAGTTTTCCACTAGACACAGCTTTTACTAATGAACATAAACATGAACACCAGCACATCATCCACACGGCCTTTGACGGTGTACTGTTGTTCCAGAACAGTTCAAAATAGCAAGCCGCGGTGAATGTCTGGTGGAATCACTCCTGATGAACGACTCTATTTGTACCGTTTACTTTCACTTGCAATTGATATGTTCAAGATACTCACTTGGGACTCACTCTAGACTGACAGGAAAGCACTCTTTATAAAGGCCCGTAGAAGATTCTAGTAGTTCCCACTTCCAGATAAGTCTGGGCACCTGGTCCATTTTTAATCAGCCTCCAGCTTCTCCTAGGAGCTTCTTTATCATGGGCCTCAACAATTCGCCAGACCTATTGTTTCATTCGCTGCTGGCGCTACCCACATTACTGATGGCTGTTATGCACTTTGCCTTCATTGTCACAGTATTATAGTGAGTAATGGATTGTTACCAATGGGTAATTATTCTCGATTACAGTGTTAACACTATTATATGAACATGCTAGACAGTACCCATGTCTCATTTTGTAAATGTTTCATGTGTGGTAAAGCAAGATTTATGGAAATATTATAGTTTAGGTCTGCCGTAGCATATTGAAATATGATTGTTACTGGAAGAACTATTTTACATTGGTCTATGGCAATACACGTAATTTTTAAAATTTCTGTCGTGTGGCACTGTATTAACCAAACACAATGACTGTCAGGGATGAACTGACAAGAGAGATGTCTCCCAATTTCCACATAGGTATAAGGGGGAAGACAATGTGACAATCTATTTTTATGTGGATAGTAGATGTAATCCTACATAATGTCTAGTACCTTATGATGAGATCAGGTACTGACAGCTCTCAGCTTTACTTTTGTTGCTATACTGCACAGTTCTCAGGATCCTTACAGGACATCCTGCTGGAACTATTCATCGATTGTGTTTATTCAGATGGAAAAGGTGAACCATTATAGGTGTGCTCGAAAGATCTCTTGTAGAACCATCCTTTCATAATGCATAAACTGTACTGCACTACTGAGCATTCCTTGTTTTGTTATTCACCACAGAGTTCAGTAAAGAAAGGAGAAAATATAATCAAAGTCAGGAACTGCAAATAGCTTTTTCCCGTGTATACAATATTTAGGACTTATACCCATTTTAATACCTTTTTAAATAAGAATTTATTATATTTATATACTATAATGCTAATTTTAACAATTATACTTGTATTTGATTAAAATAATCATGAGTTTTGTACAATTTGATGAAAGAACACCTAGCATGACCACACAAACACAGACCACTCTGTAAAAATAGATTGATCTACAAAGTCAATATTTTACATGAATGTATTAGTTCAAGGTAGAAATACTAGGGCGAGATGAAACACCAAGGAAAAATGTATGTAAAATTCTAAGGTTAAAGAGTTAAAGTTGTTGAGGGCAGGCTTCTGCAAAGAACTTCACAGTAACAAGCATGTGCTGGCAAGAAACACACAACAAACAGTTCGATCACCTGTTCTTCTAGTTGCGTCACCACCTCTGTGCAGCTGCTGAAATCAACAGCACTATTATATTTACACACAATACTTTATATGGAACAGAGAGATGGAAAGTAAGGTCATCTATAAAATGATTATTTATTATTGTTTTAAAGGGGCCAATAGCTATGTCACAGGCCCTTGGACTGATCATTACACAAGAGGATAATTTAACATATCTTGTAACATACGGAGAGCAAATTTTAAAAAAAATGACAAGGTTGTTCATGAATCGTGACGATGATATGTGACCTGCAGAGAGGGAGTGATCTGGAATTGAATCAATGCTTTCGGCATGCAATCTAGTGATCAGAAATGATATACCACCACGTCTCGTACCCTGCTGGCCAACATTCTAATAGAGACTCCCTCACCCTTCCAATGGGACTCGAACCAGCTAATCATGAAATTAGATTGTTGCCTTAATGAACAAGGATAATAAATCAGGATTAGAAGAAAATTTTGTTATTTTATTCACATTAACATTTTTGTCTGGTTCCTTGGCTGAATAGTCAGTGTACTAGTCTTTGGTTCAGAGGGCCCTGGTTGAAAGTTAGAAACTTCATTTTGTTCCATACTGAACTGGGATTACAGTAAAATGAAAATGTTAAAGGTCCACCTTTTCAATAACATGAATGTTTATTGATGTGAGTATATATCACATAATGTTTAAAGAAGATTGGTACTAGTTTCGATGCTCATTGCGCGTCGTCATCAGCCAACGAATCAATTGAGAAAAATACAACTTATCAAATAGCAATATATAACACATGATAGCTGTGACAGCTGTTCTGACAATTGTTCTGTCTACCCGTGCTGTTGCGGCCCTCGGTCGACCACTGCCGTCCTGACGCTGATGCCTGCCACTGCTGAACTACGCTTACCAGCATCGTTTGATCACCGCATCAATTTGATCCAAATGCCCAGCGACAGCTCAATTCGACCAACCAGCTTCTTTCAATCCGATCGCACGACCTCTTTCAAACTTTGACATCTGCTCGTAATGAGCATGAATCCTTTGGCATGGCATTCTTACAGCCGACGTTAAGATAGCGCAGTCGAATGCAACAGCTACTTTGAGATGTGCTTCAGAATAGCGCCTTATATACATCTGATGCTTGCGCAATTTGGATGCACGGGAGCTCCCGCTATTCATTCATTGGGAACGAAACTTTAATCATTTGCATGTTCGGTCCGAATGTCTTTGCATACATAATTTCCTTACAATCGGACAACGCCTTCCCAGTGCATCTTTTTTTGTTATAGAGTGTAGTTTAAGGTCGTTGTATAATTGAGAGGTAGTACAATAAATGACTTACTGCACTTTACCATACAATGTTACAGAACCTGAAGGGTGTTAGACCTATTGTCCCAATCATGCACTTGATTCATATGAACAATGGGGCTTGGTCAAACAGATTTTAAAATTCTCAGCAGAAAGCAAGCAGCAGAGTATGATCATTTATCCCCGAATTTCAATCACCATGCAGCTTTGTAGTTCTTTGTAGATATCTTTATGAATACTGAAGACAAAATGCACAAAAGCATTCTGAACTTGCTAGAGCTTGGTATTACATTTCTTTCATATACTGATTTAAATTACAGCACCAAAACCCAAAAAAGGAAATACCATGCTTTGGATCCATATCTTTCTAAACGAAAAAGGAAGATATGGCAAATTTCAATGAAACTGATGCAATATATACAAGACACTTTCTTGACCAAATGTTTGGCATGGAAGGACCAGTTGAGAGTAGGATCCATAACAATACCTAACTTCTTAAAACATTCCTGATACTTGACTACAGATTAGTTTACAATTAGAAGAGGTATGCCCCTATTAAAGAGATTTGATAAATTTCTTCAATATCCTAGAAACATAGCTAAGATTTTGTTTTCATTGAATAGCAGATTACGACATATTAAGGGGGACTCAAAAATACCTGGACCTAATTTGGTGTGTTTGTCACTCTTGCAGTTAGGGCTTCTCCCTCTAGAGAATCTAACTGATAAGCATTTCTGGCACAGCATGGTCGTGAAGTGCATACCAGATCACATGATGTGGAACATGGTCAAAAATGAGATAAAGGAAGGCAATATGCAGTGGCTGTTGTTACTCTCGGTGCTTTTCAATGAGTATTCTAGCAGCGGAGATTGCACCAAATGTTCCAGCACCCTTGATGAAGTCACACTGGTTGGTACTAATGCTATCTATGTCATGCAGTCGTTGATTAAGTATTCTCTCAAAATCTTCATTGTGTTCGACAAGAGGGGAATTGGATGGTAATTTGCTCATTCTGCTCGATCACCTTTTTGCTTAAAGATAAGCAGAGTAATGCTTGTAGCCCAATCACTGGCAGTAGAGCAAGAGTCATCTACTGCACTGAAAAAGTTGGTCAGCCATTTGATCGCGGGTTCTTTTAATTCCTGCAACTATCAGAAGTCTGCCGGAAGGTCATCTGGTCCTGGCACTTCTTGATTCTTCATACTCCTGATGGTGCTGATGACTTCCTATGACATGATGTATAATACAGAACCTGCTGTTGGATTACCTTCTGGAATAGGAGGTTGTGGGAACTCAATGTTGGAAATATCTTCAGGTGTTGTTGCCAACGTTTGAGGACATCCTGTTTGTCCTGTAATAACTGACCATCTTTGCCTTTTATGCAAATATAGTACTCAATATCCTGTGCTGACTTTGTTCTAGCTTTGGTCAGCTGGAAGATAGTTTTCTCTCCTTCGAGTCAAGTGTTCTATACAGGTCATTATAGTGACTGCACCTCGCTTCAGCGACAGCTTTATAAACTGCACATTTGGCTATAACATCTCTCCCTGTTCCCCAGATCTATCATTCAATATTTAAGGTCCTGATGAACTCTAAACCCCAATCTATCATCATATCGATACACACAGCCTGTTCCGTCTCGATTCTGGGCTACTTGATGTAATTTTGAGGCGTGCTGCGACATCGTCCGAGCCATGCCATGTTAAATCACTACCTGCTGTGACATCGTCTGAGGTGCACCATGTTGAATGTCTAACCACCGTGACATAGTCTGTGCCGCATCATGTTGCATGACTAACCGCTGCGACATTGTGCAAGATGCTCCATTACTTTTACCTGAGTTTCGAGCTGCAGTATTCAAGGCAAGCAAGGTCTCAGATATAGCCTACATTCTTACAGTGCAGTATTTCACTTTACATGTGAATTTGCCATGCACAGTTGTTATTGAATTATTTTGTGGATTTTCTGAATAATTAAAAATGACACAACCTTTTAAGCAAGTCAGAACCTTTGAAGAACAACTTTGAATTATCGAAGAAGTTGGTAAAAACCCTTCTGAAAAGATCGGCATTGTTAAACGATGCATTAGAGCCATCAACATTAAATTCCATTATAAGAAACAAAATATGTGACCAAATAGAAAAACATAGAATGTCCACGAAGAAAAGAAAGGTCGGGAAAGAATTTACATACAGTGAGTTGGAGGTTGTACTCTTTGCCTAGTATCAACAAGCCCGAGCATCAAGCATTCCTGTGGACAGCATCATCTTATGAGAGAAATTCCTTATAGTCATGGAAAGAATGAACATCACAAATTTCTCGGCTTCCGAAAGATGGATCTCCCGCTTTAAGGAATGGCACAGGCTAGTGTACAAGAAGCTAGCAGGCGAGAGTGCTGCTGTAGATACATCAGGTACAGAACTGTGGTTGGAAAACCTGCCGGTGCTGTTCGAGGGATATGAACCCTGGGACCTTTACAACGCAGGCAAAACGTGCTTCTTCTACAATTTTTCAAAAAAATTATTATTTGCTTTACGTCGCACCAACGCAGATAGGTGTTATGGCGACGATGGGATAGGAAAGGCCTAGAAGGGCAAAGGAAGTGGCCATGGCCTTAACTAAGGTACAGCCCAGGCATTCCAGCATTTGCCTGGTGCGAAAATGGGAAACCACGGAAAACCATCTTCAGGGCTGCCGGCAGTGGGGTTCGAACCCACTATCTCCCGGATGCATGCTCACAGCTGCTTGCTCCCAACTGCACAGCCAACTTGCCCAGTACTTCTTCTACAATTATCTTCCTGATCATACAATTGCAGTCAGAGGAGAATCGTGTCATGGTGGGAACAGAGCGAAAGACTGCATGACTGTCCTTCCGTGTTGTAACAATGATGTATCTGATAACTGTGTGCCTATTTTCAGAAACCCAGGTGTTTAAAACATGTTCAGAAGTTACCAGCTTAATATTTTTCCAACACCAAAATCTGGTCGACCATCGACAATCTTGTAGGATTTCTTCGCAGGCTGAACGCTCCCATGGGGACACAGGAGGAAGATAATGGTTATAGACATCTGTGCTGCCCAAACAAAGGACCTTGCATTCCTTTGTAACATAAAGATTGTGCTTTTTATCCCCAAATAACACTAGCATCCTGCAAATATTAGATGCAGGCATTATAAAGTGTTTCAAGCTGTTTTACAAGAAGCAGCTAGTGCAAAGAACGGTGTGTCTCATTGACAATGGAAAGAGGGAAGAAATGAAAATTAATGTCCTGCAGGCAATTAATTTCATAACATTGGCTTGGCATCAGTTCTCGCCAGTCTCAATTCATAACTGTTTCCGGAAGTGCGGCTGTGATGACTGGAAAAGGTTGGATGTGAACGATGTGGAATTTGATAATTATGTGTCATTAGACAGTGAACTACTCATAGGTTCTGCTCGCAGTGTAGAGGAGTTGTGTGCCCATCAACTGACAAATGTGCACTACAGGATAGCGAGAGTGAAGACAAGGTCAAACCACTGCCAAACTTTTCTGAAGCTCTAAGCGCACGTAAAATAATTCAATACTACATTTACACTCACAATAATGATGGCAGCTGTTGTATGTCCGGCGCTCTCTTCTCGCCCCGCCAGCCAGCTGCACGCGCGCCTGTGTATCATTCTGCTAGCTTCGACGCGCAGCCCTCAGTGCGCGTGCCTGACCATCGAGTGTAGTATAAATAGGAGCTCCCTTCCTGCTCAATCGCCCACTTCCCCCGGTGTCCAGCTCCAGAATACACCCTACGTCGAGCACGGAGGCTACTCCTCTTGAAAATGTGCTTCGACCAGGTGGACTGAATTTCTGGCAGTACGAGGTTTCACCTCTGGTCACCGCTCCCTTACCTGTTTCCGCTGCCCATGTTCCGTAATTCTTTTACAAGCCATTTTCATTCCCTAATCTATGCAAGCTCCCTTAGTTTCGCTAGGTGGAATTTCTTCAATCAATTGAACTTGCTTTTTAGGAATTCAGGCACTTCAACAAACAAGGACTCTCAAAGACATTCATGTTAGTGTGCCAGATAGTTCTCGACTATCATCGTGTCAATTCACAAAGACTATCTTTTCAAGATAGGAGTGTATATAAAGACTGTAAACCTGTACATATTGTATAAAGACAGACTTTTCTCAAGATTCAATATTCCTTTTTGCTTCAAAATAAATTTCTGTTATTTGTGTAAATATCATAAAGTGAAGCAATAAAAGTTGTGTTTTGTAAACTTCAACCTTGGTTACAACAGCAGCGAACAGCAAATTATTTTGAATATTGAAAGTGCATTGTTCCATGTGAAACATAAGCAGGACAAGAAACAAACATCTATTACGGACTTCTTCAAAAGATGTTAAAATACTGTCATTTTTTTGTTGTTGCAAAAATTATGGTTATAAACTGTGCAGTGTAATACTTTTATCACTATATTATTTATCATTATGTGCCTTAAGTGCATACATAATTATAGGTGTTTAATTATTAAGTAATATGTTTGCAATTGCTTATAAATGGTGTTTCCCATATCCATTGTTTTCCACCATCTATCATTTTCTTTTTCGCGATCCTGCCAAAATCAATGAATCGAGGTTACACTGCACTTAGGTGTTAACATACGGATAGATCTTCAATGGAGTAGTCCGACTTGTTGGCTGAAAGGTCAGCGTACTGGCCTTCGGTTAAGAAGGCCCCGGGTTAGATTCCCGGCCGGGTCGGGGATTTTAATTGCTTCTGATTAATTCTTCTGGCTTGGGGACTGGGTGTTTGTGTCCGTCCCAACACTCACACACAATACATTAACTTGGTCTCACTATCTATAGCCCTAATATACTACTTGTAAAATAGGGTTTGTAATGGGATATTCAATAATAATAATAATAATAATAATAATAATAATAATAATAATAATAATAATATAAACAATAATGGCGACAGTGCACTTCCTTGCTTGAGACTTTTTTTTGTATAAAATGTTTCAGAGTCACCACTCTCCACTTGTACACTGCTTTTACTCTCATGATACAACATTTTTATCTTGTTAATTAATGATTTTGGTATATTCCTTTTCAATAAGCATTCCCATTCATGCTTTCTCTTAACTGTATCATAAGCTTTCTCCAAGTCCAAAAATACAAAGATGATTTCCTTGCTCCTTTCCAGATGTTTATCCATTATCGTTTGCACTGTAAATATCAAGACTATTGTTGATCTATTTGGTCTAAAGCCATATTGTTTTTTCTTCTAACTGCGTTTCTATTATATCCCTCAGTCTTTTGTCTGTGACTTTCTCCATTATTTTTAGCCCATGTGATAATAGGGTTATACCTCTATAATTTTCACATTTCTTCCTATTTCCTTTGAACAATGGTACAATGCTTCCTTGTTGCCAATCTTCAAGTATCCTTTCATCTTTCCATATGGCATTGAGGGCTCAGTATAGCCACTGCAGTCCAATGCTTCCTGCTGCCTTAATCATATCAGCATTGAATTAGTCTTTTCCACTTGCTTTACCTTTAGTCGTTGCTTTCACTGCCCTTTCAAGTTCCAACCATGTTATCAGATTCTCTTCTTTTTCTTCATCTATTATTTGCATTTTCTTATCTCTTTCTTCCTCCGAGCAGTCATCCTCACTATAAAGTTTTTCAGAATACTTTGCTATCACCTTCTGAAGACCCTTTTCGTCATGTACTATGGATCCATCTTCTCACTCTAATGCATTGATTTTTTTCTTGATTTATTCTTTTCAATTGTATTACTCTGTATAATAGTTTCTGATTTCCTCACTATCTTGGTCAATTTTGTTGGTAAACTCTCCCCAACATTTCTCCTTTTCTTCCTTGATACTCCTCTTTACTTCTAGTTTCAATCATTTGTATTCCATACGTAACCTTTCTATCTTATTCTCATCCCTCTGATACATTTTTTGCTTTTCCTTATCCATTCCTTTCTTCACCTTGTTCCTTTCTTTTATTTCTTTTTTTATTTTTTCTGTCCACCACGGTGTCTCCTTTCCCGTAACCTTTGCTTTTGTTTTTACGCATACCTCAATTGCTGCTTCCACAAATGTCTGCCAATTGTCCCACTCTTCTTCTCCACTTTGTATTTCCATGTTAGGCAACTTCCTTTTTATACAATCTTGGAATGCCATTCTTTTATCCTCCTCCTCCTCCAATTCCCAAATCCTGATCTTTGGTTTCTTCTTCAATACAATTTTAGAGATTTTTACTTCTTTTAATTCCACAATTAGTAATCTATGATCACCCTCCATACTTTCACTGGGGATTATCTTCGTATTCATGACGTATCTTCCTCATTCTCGGTCTGTTATTATAAAATCGATGAGTGTTCCATACTGTCCATCCCAACTATATCGGCTGATCTTATGGCTATTCCTCTTCATAAACCATGTGTTCTTTATTATCAAGTTATTTCTGATACAAAAGTCCAACAGTTTCTCTCCATCTTCATTTCTATCGCCATACCCATGTGGGCCCAGAACATCCTCATATCCCATTCTATCAGTTCCCATATTATGAGCATGCAGATCTCCCATTATCATGAGCCCATCTGCAACAATATGTGAGTAATGTTATTAAATTTTTGCAAGCTTTGGGTTGGGAAGCCTTGGGAGTAAGCAGACCAGCTGCTCGACTAAGCGGGATGTTCATAACTGTCAGTGGAGAAATTATGTGCAATGAATGACATTAGAAGAATAAGCTTGAGTGGAGCTATTAAAGGTAGGAAAGATCACAATATGAAGAGAAAGTTGGAATTCAAGAGGACAAATTAGGGCAAGTATTAATTTATAGAAAGAGGAATTCGGGAAATGTTTGGTAAGTTTCCAAATTCTTTAAAATCATATAAGAAAAACTGGGACAACAATTGGACGGAATCTGTCACCTGGGTGACAGTCCTAAATGCAGATCCATGATGACTGATTGATAACTAACTACCTGTCAAACCATCGTTGATGGGTTGGATTTTGTATAATGGCATCAGAAACACCATCAAGCAGAGATGTTTGACAGTAGAAGAGATGGAACACACCTCCTCCTCAACAAATAACAATCACGAGTCAGTGTAATGTTATTGTAGAGAAGTTTTAGGCCACCACATATTAAAGCATTCAAGGCCCAGGCTTCCAACCTCACCCCCTTTGATGATGACCTTTACCCTCATTCCTGATCATATTTTTTCATTCTTCTCCTCATCTTGACAGTCATCATCATCATCATCATCATCATCTTTGTGATCACCAAGGACTAAAGACTACACGGTTTTTCTGCTTGTAAAAATCACAATACTGCCAGCAGGTTCATTACCATGGTGACTGAACAATATTTCTGTGTTGGTGGACTTGGTAATAAAAAACTAAATTCATGGCAATAAGCAAACAGAAAATCACCAATGCTGTTACCACCTGGAAGGGTGTCATATTTCAAATACTATACCTAGGATTCTGGCAAACACAAGAATGAAAAAACAAACCCAGAATCGGCACTGCTAGAAATGTGTTTCTGAAATGGCAGCATTTTGTGTGCAACCGTGACCTCCAATTAAAAACTAGCAGATGTGTCTTGAAGTGTTGTGTGTTATTGGTATGGATTTATGGTGTCAAAGGATGGGCAATAAAGGCTTCCTCAATGAACTGTTTGCAGACCCTTGTAATGTGGATGTATTGCAAAATGTTTAAGTCCTCATGGGTAGACCCTGTCACAAGAGGAATTTTTTTTTTTAATGTCGCTCCGACACAGAAAAGTCTTACAGTAATGATGGGATAGGAAAGGGCTAGGAGTGGGAAGGAAGCAGTTGTGGCCTTCATAAAGGTAAAGCCCCAGCATTTACCTGGTGTGAAAATGGGAAACCACGGAAAACCATCTTCAGGGCTGCCGACAGTGGGGTTCGAACCCCCTATCTCCTGGTTGCAAGCTCACGGCTGCGTGCCCGTAACCACACAGTCAACTCGCCCGGTGCTAGGAAATCATGCCAAGTTTTAACCTAAGATGAAAACGCAGAAGCCTATTTCTGTCACATTTCCAGAAATGACAAATACAGCCTGTAAGGTCTGATCATAGAAAGCAAAATAGATGGGAAATGTGGGTGTGGCCAGAGATTATCCTAAATATGAAACCCCCGACAGTGGTTTGACGTCCATGATATGGCAATTCTGATATTAGAGATTTGTTGGAATATACATTCTGTAACATGTTCTAACATAGTCAATGATAGAGACTAATCCCAAGGAAGGGTCACAGCAGTTGTTTTGGAGAACAAAATTATTTTCGTTTAGTTTATGATTGGAAACACAAACTCCTTCCCAAGAATTAGCACCTATGGTGTAATGGTGTGGACAGGAGGTGGTGTAGGTTTCCCTGATCTTCTTGCAAGCAACGCAGTGGTCACAACTTACAAGATAGGTATGTTTTGTCAGCTAGAGTAGAGCGTAAGTTTGGGCATTATGGTCACTGTCAACACTGAGACAAGTGGTACTTGTGAAAATGTTCATGGATTACATTGATATTTTGGAAGCTGAATCTACTGGTGAAGAGAGTATTATTTTTGAACAAATAAGGAAACAATTATCAGAAGAAGAAACTTTAGTAGCCGAGGTGAGTACACTTGTAATTGATGAGAAGAAATCAGATGAATAAAGTAATAGTTCCATAATGGTGTGTGATGAACCTTGTCACCAGTGGGAGATGTCCAGGGTAGCAGCAGTTCATCTTATCAGCCATCGCTTCCAAGAAAAAAGTAGGAGTACAACTGTGTTACAACACTTCAAAAACACGCTCAACAAATGGCACTCATCAGACCCAAACAGCCTGCAGGATATGATAAACCTTAAAGTGTGATGATGCTTGATGATGCTTGTTGTTTTAAGGGTCCTAACATCAAAGGTCTTCGGCCCCAAACCTTAAAGTGTGTGACCATTTTATAGCTAAGAGACAGGAAAATGTCATAATACAAAACCGTACACTATGACTCTGGACTGTGAAATTTAAGAATAGAATTGACCCTCACAATTCCTGGTGTTCAAAGCTTCCAGCTCGTGGATAGAAAATTTTAAACGAGATAATAAAATCATTCTTTGGAAAATAACCCACAAAGTTAGCAAACGATTGGCTAAAGGGGCTGCTGATATTGAATAAAGAGCTCAAGAATTCATGAGAGAAATGAGGTTTCCAACTGAGGAAAAACATGTCATCAGATCAAGTAATTAATGCCGACCAATCCAGATTTAATAAAGAACTGCGATCTGGACAAACCATCGCAGTGAACGATTCAAGCACATCTTTGGTGCAGTTGGATTCATAGCACCAGCCACATTCTCTTATGCGATAATGATAGGTACTGTGAGGGATGGTAATGCTGCTACCCCATTTGTATGTCCTTGTAACAGAGCCCTCAGGCCATTTTCCTGAAAATATGACATTCAATTTACCAAACATCAAGGTGTTTGCAAGCAAATCTGCTAATATGACCAAGCAGGATGGTCTTCTCAAAACAGGAAATGTAGCCAGATATACAGGCATATACAGTAGAACCTAGATAATTCGAAATCGATTAATTCAAAATCCTGCCTAATTCAAAGAAGCTGTTGTTCCCGGAAACATGAGGTACGGTTTTGCATGTTATTTCAATTGTTTAATTTGAAATATGGATAATTTGTCATTCGAAGAACAATGTCGGTCCCATTACCTAAATTCAGACTTTAAATTCAAAACTGCCCTTACATTAAAAAAAAGTATTTTACAGAGTAACTTAAATTCAAAATTTATCCGCATCATGATAGAACGAGTCTTCCGGAACATGCAGGGTAACTTTTTGCACTTTCACTCATTTCGGTGTGTCTACAGTGTGCTTCCAATTTGCTAGGTTAGAGTGAAATCATAATTCTTTTGTATTCAGCGTTTCAAGGAATGCCACAATATCATGTAGCAGGCAGTGTGCGGAGGAGCAGAATTCATGAACACTGGCAATGCCGACAGTTGGCGAAAAAGCGTGGGTCATGTATGCACCGAACAATATTGTCAATGCCGAAGAAACTGCATTGTTTCTTTTAATGCCAAGTCCAAATGGACTTATGGTTTTAAAGAAGAGAAGTGCCAGCCAGGGAAATGTACAAGGGTTGGGGGTCTTTGTACTATGCCGCAATGCAAACGGAAGCGACAGACTTTCTCCCTTCATTATAGTAAAGTTCGATAAGCCACAATGTTTTAAGGCACTTTCTGTGCAAATACAAGGAATCCAAAAATTGCAAACAGTATAGTAATCCAAAAAAATTAAGCATTTGCACAGGGGGGCCAGCATAATTATTCCTCATCTCTGAATCGTGTGTTTTTTCTTTCGTTGCATGAGGTTGTGTTTGCCAGTGATTTATCCAAGTGCATTATTTGAGTAATGTAAATACGGCTTGCTAGCCTGGTACAAAATCAATTGCTGGAAAGAATGATTGAAAAATGGAAGGAACTTTGCCGTCAGATCGTGAATTTTGGCGGATTATATATAAAATGTTAAACATTCAATTATAAACTTCAGTATAATACCGTAGCGAAGCACATGTATCTTGCTAATATATTAATATAATTGGTGGGATCTCTCTACTTGATATCACATACAAGATCCTGCCTAGAATTATCCTCACGAGAATTCAAGAACAGCTCGACCAAGAACTTGAAGAGTATCAGGGGGGATTTCGACCTGGAAGAAGTTGTCCTGACCAAATCACTAGTCTTAAGTGGATTATGAACCATCAAAGAATGAGAAACAAAAAGCTAGTTATCACTTTTGTTGACTTCAAGAAAGCATATGACAGTATTCATCGTGAGTCATTACTTAAAATTCTTAAAGAATTTGGGTTACACCAGAAACTCATTAATCTCGGTGTAACCCTCAAGAACACTAGAGCAAAAGTTAAATTCCGAGGAGAGTTGTCTGAATCATTTGAAATCCAGACTGGACTTCGACAGGGGGATGGTCTCTCACCAATACTGTTTAACTGTGCATTGGAGAAAGTCATGCGAGAATGGTCTAAAAAATGTCAGTCAAATATCAAGATTGGCAAAAATATCAAACTCAATTGTCTAGTATTTGCAGATGACCTTGCACTACTTTCAAGTAGTGTGGAAGAGGCTAAACTCCAAATTGAAGAATTAGAACAAATAGCAGCAAAAATTGGATTACAAATCTCCTTTTAAAAGACGGAAATGATGCCATCCTTCAAAGTGGAAACATCACCATTCACTGTGACTAATAACAAACAAATTAAGGTTGTTAATAAATTTAAATATCTTGGAGAGATTATAACTTGGAACTTAAAAGAGAAAATATCAGTTGAAAATAGAATTACCAAATTAAAACAAGCACAGCACATTACTTGGCCAACTTACAAGAAGAAATCTCTCTCGATAAATGCAAAATTTAAACACTACAACTCCGTTATTAAGCCTTAAGCAACCTATGCTAGTGAAACCTTATTCAAGTTGAATACGAAATCAACTACAGATAAATTACAGAAAATAGATAGACGAATCATTAGAATAATTCTAAACAAAAAACACCAAGTAGATGGACAATGGCGATTACTACCTAATGAAGTTGTATACCAGGAGACTGTGTCTATAATAGATACAATGCGGAAAAGTAGAGTTGCTTTTTTCTGTCACATATTACGACTACCAGAGACTAGGATACTCAAACATTTATTCAACTACTTTTGGAAAAGTAAAACTAAAAATCACTGGTTCAAAGAAGTCCAAGAAGATTTAAATGAATTAGGCTTGACAATTCAACAAATCGAAAACAGAGAAGAGAAGAGGATCCTGAGAAATAACGACGTGAGACTTAAACTGAAGACCTATACACGCAAACAGTACAACATAACTGACGAAGAACGGGCAGCCAGGTCAGAGAGAATGAAACATTTCTGGAAACAAAAGAAGAAACATCAACCAAATTTGTAACCAATATTCATAAGACTTGACTGTATACAGACTGATTTCAGTGCTCCAATGTGGGCGTAAAATAAATAATAATTGGTGTGAAAACATATCGTGACCCTTCTTGTCAGTACATACAGCCTGTAGACAGTTCTCAAAGAGATAGTGGATGCAGGGCTACTACTTATAAAATAATACGTAGCAGTGGATAAGATATTATCTTCTACATGTGCATCTAGGTTCTTACAGAAAGAAAGGATATGGTTCGCAGAAATAAAAGCGTATGTTCGCATCATTTAGTGTAATATAGAGACTAGCACAAAAAGTCCATCTTGTGATTCCTGCTGATACAACCACAAAAGCTTAATGGTAAATGTTCAAAAGAGTTACATTAAAAATATAGCAGTAAGGATCTGATTGTCTGACTTTTTGTGGTTGATCTGATAAATTACTTTCCATCTTTCTTACTTCCAAACATTACACAGAGCAACAAGAGTGAGTATTTTACCTGTTACGTTCACTTAGGAGGGAAATGTGACAGTTCCAGCCACTTTCCAGACCCATTTTCTCTGAGAACACTCTAGAGCGTAGTTCATTTTCCTTGCTGAAGTGCACGAAACGGATGCATGCCCTCTCCAGTTGTTCAATCAGCTGCACCTGGTTCACAGAGCAGGAAACAATTCTGAGAGTTATGAGATTTGTCCTTTTATTTTTAATTTAATAATTGAAAATTTTATTAATTATCAATCATAGGACTGGCACCCAGGTGGCAGACTCCCTATATTTACCTAGCGTTTTCTTAAATGTTTTCAAGGAACTTGCAAATTTATAGAATATTTCTCTTGATATATTATTCCAATCCCTTACTCCTTGTCCTATAAATGAATGTTTGCCCCAATTTGTCCTCCTGAATTCCAACCTTATCTTCATATTATGATCTTTAAGCTCTACTTAAGCTTATTAATTTACTAATGCCATTCCATGCTACCTTTTCAAGATGGCTCTGAACATACCACTTGGTCAAGCATCTTGTCTCCTTACTCCTATCACTCACTCACCATTAATCTGCATTTAGGGCTGTCACGCGTGCCATCTCTTCACTCACAGCTTGGAATTACATGCTGCATCAACTCGGAGCAGATAGATGGAATTCCTAATATTATTGTATTTATTATGTATAATCATAATTACTGCTTGAAACTGTTACTTGTAGGATTTCCTTCTACATGGACATCAGTACAATAGCGTTGAAAGCTCCAGCAGTAGTCTGTCATAATATGTTGATTTCATCTGCCCTGATACCTTTATATATACTGATGTAACTTCTTCCCATCTTCCACTGTTAAATCACCAATATTTTCTAGAAATCTTTGGAGATAGGTTACCTTTATGATCAAAAGTTATTAGCACCCACATTCTTAAATTCTGAGAGTAAACGGTATAGAAGGCACAGAAAACAACAACACAGTTCACCCCAAAAGAAGAACTCCCAAGTCTTTCTAGCCCAAAGTTTTCAACATTTTCATACCGCTGCTCCTTTGTCGGAAATCACCCCGAAAAAATCCTGCTACTTTCCTTTGGATCTTTTCCAGTTCTTGTTTCAAGCAGTCCCGGACCTATACACTGGAACCAAACTCTAACCGGGGTCTTACCAGAGGCTCTCCTTTACAGCCTTACTACAACCCCTAATAACCCCGTAACCATGTGAAGAGATTTGTTACCTTTCTTTACAATCTCATTAATGTGATTACCCCAGTGAAGACCATTCTTTATATTAACACCTAGGTACTTACAGTGATTCCCAGGAGGTACTTTCACCCCAACAACTGAGATAACTTTTCCTCTTGGTGAAACTTACAACCTGACTTTTCGTCCTTTTTACCATACCAATGTCTTCTGTCCATCTCACAATCTTGTAACTTATTTACTACTTTATACAGTATAACATAATCTACAAACACCCTCATCTCTGATTCCAGTTCTATACTCATGTCATTTATATATATATAAAAGAAAACATAAAGGCCCAATAATACTGCACTGTGAGACACCCCTCTCAATCATTACAGGACCAGATAACACTTCGCCTACTCTAATTTTCCCCTACTCTAATTTTCCGAGTTCTGTTTTCTAGAAATTTATCCACCCATTCATCCAGTCCAACAGCCCTCATTTTCATCAGTAATCTCCCATGGATAGGTCAATAGCGATACAGTCCAATTGTGCCCTGAATCTAAAATATCTGCTATATCTTGTGGGAATCCAACAAGTTGAGCCTCACTGGAATAACCTTTCATAAACCCCAACTGCCTTCTATCAAACCAGTTAGTAATTCTGCAAACGCGTCTAATATAATCAGAAATAATTTTTTCCCCACAGCTTACATACAATACGTCACGCCGACGGTTCTGTAATTATCCACTTTATGCTTATAACTCTTTCTCTTGTACACTGGAGCTACTATTGCAACTCTCCATTTATTTGGCATCGCTCCTTCATGCAAACAGTAATTAAATATTTCCGATATAGTGCTATATGCCAACACATTGCCTTTAACATATACCCAGAAATCTTATCAATCCCAGCTACCTTTAAACTTTTATAATAAATGTCTTTATTATAATAGATCAATTTCTATAATTCGCTAGTATTAGTTGCCTCCTCTATCAAGACATTATCCTTATATCCAACTACCTTTATATACTGCTGACTAAATACTTCTATATTCTCTAAGTCATCAAATACACACTCCCCTTGTTCATTAATGATCCCTGGAATGTCCTTCCTGGAACCTATTTCTGTCTTAACCCTCTTAGTGCCATGCTCTCAAGCTGCAAATATGCCAAGAATGCCAGGCTGATTAGCAGCATTTTGCAAGTCCCGATTTAAAGCACCAAATAATTCACAATTTTGAATATTTTGACTTTAAACTTGTATGAAATGCTGAGGATGGTATTATTATTATTATTATTATTATTATTATTAATTTTCCACTAATTGTAGTTACAATTTAGGGATGGTGAATGGAGAAAGGGCATAGCCCCACATACACAAAAGTGCCTCCATCACCACTTAAAATTATAATATACAAATATACAATTACATTCTACATGGTGTTCTTATATACAGTTACCATATTTACATATAGTAATACTCACAAGACCTGTTCAACATTCAAGTCATTCGACACACACACACACACACACACACACACACACACACGCACGCACGCACGCACGCACGCACGCACGCACGCACGCACGCACGCACGCACGCACGCACACACCCACACACGCACACGTACGCACGCACACGCGCGCGCGCGCACACACACACACACACACACACATACCCTCTCTCTAGAAACCTCACATATATTTTAGCTAGGCCGGCTCACTCATACCCATTTACCGTCTCAATCACTCGGGACCCCATAACTTTCATCCATCCTCCCACTCATACTGAACATTCTCACAGTAGATAAATTATGTTTTGTACAGAGGGTTTCGTTATATATACATCCGTTTTACGTCTTTACAAAAATTTTCTGCAGGTAGTTCTTTTATCTGTGGTGGGAGTTCATTCTACAACCGAGCAGAACGACTAAAGAAGCCACTTTGATATGATGCTGTTCTTGCAAATGGAGGGAAAAGGGACACACCTCGACCTCTTTGAGCGGAACGATAGTTCAGCTGTAAGCGGTTGAAAGGGTTTATATGAATGTTACCTGCGAGGGATTTTCTCAGGAAAGTAATATCTATTTGTTTACAGAGGAATGTTATGGAGGGCAGTGACCTGGCTGTATTTAAATGACCGTGTTGAGTAATTAGTCGTTCTGCTCGGCGTTGAACTCTCTCTAGTTTCATCATGTTCTCCACTGTAGTAGGGTGCCAGGAAGGAAGCCCGTACAACAGTATTGGCCGTACTAATGACAGATAGGCTGTCTGAACGGCTTTCTTCCTGGCTCCCAGTAGAGATCTGCGGATGAATCCCAGGACTCTGTATGCTTTACATCTTATTTCCTCAACATGTTTATTCCATTTTAAATTGCTGCAGATGTGAATGCCAAGCAATTTTATTGAGGTACAAGGCATCAGGTTTTTACCACACAGTGAAATTTCGTGTTGTAACTGTGATCTTGCTCTAGTAAAGCGGATATATTTACATTTCTGTACATTTATACACATTCTATTTATTTTGCACCACAGAACCACGTTATCGAGATCTGACTGTAACTTATTTACGTCGTTCTCATTGCGAATGGCTCTGTAAATGATGGTGTCATCAGCGTACTGTGCCATAGAAGACGATACACAACCTGGCAGATCCAGCGTAAATATTGTGTACATCAGCGGCCCTATCACACTACCTTGAATCACACCCGAGGTGACTGAGGTTTGTTTTGACCTGGCCCCACTGAACACAACGCTCTGCGTCCGACCTACCAGGAATGATCGAAACCATGCCTGCAGGTTGCCTTGAATGCCATACTTGTTAAGTTTTAACAACAGTCGTTGATGAGGTACCTGATCAAAGGCCTTACTCCAGTCGAGAGTTACGCAGTCCACTTGGGATATATTAGACTGGTCCAGGGAATGTTGCCACTCATCAATTACTGTTGTTAAAAGTGTAGTACAGGATTTTCCAGGGAGGAATCCATGTTGGTTGTTATTCAACAGGTTTCTCTCATTCAGAAAATCCAGCACATGTTTAACAATTAGGCGTTCCATGCATTTACATAAGCCTGATGTAATAGAGACTGGGCGATAGTTGTCTACATTTTCCCTGTCACCATCTTTGAATACGGGAACGACATTTGCTTTCTTCCATTCTTCTGGAACAGTCCCACTGTTCATTGAAATGTTAAATATTGCACAGAGAGAAGGTGCTAATGCTTCTGCACAGCGATGGAGAATTCTGTCTGGGCCGTTCGCAGCATGAGGTCTAGTTCTCCGAAGACTTGTTACGACCTCGTTAGCAGTGAAGTACAAGCTAGTTAGGGGCAGAAAGGGAGGGGTTGACCTTGGAGTGAACATGTCTTCATCCTTGTTAGCAGTGGAGAAGTTATTTTTAAATTTACTACTGAATGTGTCTGCTATTTCTTGGGGAGAGGAAACTGATAGTCCATTGTACTTGAAGACGTATGGAGCACTTTTGCCACTTTTGTTTCTAATGAAAGCCCATAGCTCTTTACTATTGGAACTAAGGCTGTGGATATATGAACTGTAGGCATCACGGATTAATGATTTGAGTTTGTTCCTAGCCAGTCTGTACTTCTCCCACCTACTGTCACTTGGGTTTTCCTTCCATTTCCTGTATAAACAATTTCTCTTTCGAATATGTACTTGCTACTATAATAGCTCACACACTGTTACAAACATCACTTATAATCAATTATTATTATTATTATTATTATTATTATTATTATTATTATTATTATTATTATTATTAATGGTTCATGGTGTGGGTTACTGTAGTCACGTCCTAGTTTGTGAACCATGGGCAATGGCTGAGTGGCCGAGTAAGTGGTCCTGAGAGTCGGGATACTAGTTGTTATGGAATGGGAGTGGACATCTTGGACATATTCCGAGTCATGGCCCTCTTTGTGCTCAGGCGGCTAGGACTATACAATTCACCGGTGGTCCATAACCCGTTAGAGGAGAGATCCTCACTTGGACTATGTACAAGTAGGATAGCATCCTGCTTCATGAATTTACCGAGCTCAGAACATTTTAAGCAAGCCTTGGACCTATGGGAGTAATGGAGTCCCACTCCCATTTGACAGGCAAGGGACTCCTTGGAAACAACTGGGCGAACTAAATGGAATTCGATGGGGAGCTATCAATAATAATGGGGCTTATGAAAGAAAGAAAGTAGAACTGGCTGAGTCAGCAAAGAGGATCCATTTGGATGTGCTAGGAGTAAGTGATATTTGGGTAAGCGGAGATAACGAGGAAGAGATAGGAGATTATAAAGTGTACTTGACGGGTGTTAGAAAGGGAAGGGCAGAGTCTGGGGTAGGGCTGTTTATCAGGATTACCATTGCACGCAACATAGTTTCTGTTAGGCACGTAAATGAGCGAATGATGTGGGTAGATTTGTCAGTGGGAGGAATTAGGACTAGAATTGTCTCAGTGTATTCACCATGTGAGGGTGCAGATGAGGATGAAGTTGACAAGTTTTATGAAGCATTGAGTGACATCGTGGTCAGGGTCAACAGCAAGGACAGAAAAATGCTAATGGGGGATTTCAATGCGAGAGTTGGCAATAGAACTGAAGGATATGAAGGGGTGATTGGTAAATGTGGGGGAGATATAGAAGCTAATGGGAATGGGAAGTGTTTGCCGGACTTCTGTTCTAGTATGAGTTTAGCAGTTATGAATACATTCTTCAAACATAAATCTATTCACCGCTACACATGGCAGGCTAGGGGTACCAGCTCCATAATAGACTATCTTAACCAACTTCAAATTCAGGAAATCTGTTAGGAATGTACGAGTTTTCCAGGGATTTTTCGATGATACAGACCACTATCTGATCTGTAGTGAACTAAGTATCTCTAGGCCTAGGGTAGAGAAAGTGAAATCTGTCTGCAAACGAATAAGGGTAGAAAATCTCCAGAACGAGGAAATTAGACAGAAGTACATGGATATGATTAGTGAGACGTTTCGAATAGTAGACAGTAAGCAGGTTCAGGATATAGAAAGTGAATGGGTGGCATACAGGGATGCTGTAGTAGAAACAGCAAGGGAATGCCTAGGAACAACTGTGTGTAAGATTGGGAAAGGCGAACATCTTATCTTGGTGGAATGATTAAGTGAGAGCAGCTTGTAAACAAAAAAAGAAGGCTTATCAGAAATGGCCCCAAACAAGGGCCGAGGCAGACAGGGATTTGTACGCAGATGAAGGAAACAGAGCGAAACAAATAGTCGTTGAATCCAAAAAGAAGTCATGGGAAGATTTTGGTAATAACCTGGAAAGGCTAGGTCAAGCAGCAGGGAAACCTTTCTGGACAGTAATAATCTTAGGAAAGGAGGGAAAAAGGAAATGAACAGTGTTTTGAGTAATTCAGATGAACTCATAATAGACCCCAGGAAATCACTGGAGAGGTGGAGGGAATATTTTGAACATCTTCTCAATGTAAAAGGAAATCATCCTGGTGGTGTTGCAAACAGCCAAGCTCAGAGGGAGGAGGAAAATGATGTTGTGAAATTACGCTTGAGAAAGTGGAAGGAATGGTAAATAAACTCCATTGTCATAAAGCAGCAGGAATAGATGAAATTAGACTTGAAATGGTGAAGTATAGTGGGAAGGCAGGGATGAAATGGCTTCATAGAGTAGTAAGATTAGCATGGAGTGTTGGTAAGGTACCTTCAGATTGGACAAAAGCAGTAATTGCACCTATCTATAAGCAAGAGAACAGGAAGGATTGCAACAACTATCGAGGTATCTCATTGATTAGTATACCAGGCAAAGTATTCACTGGCATCTTGGAAGGGAGGGTGCGATCAGGCGTTGAGAGGAAGTTGGATGAAAACCAGTGTGGTTTCAGACCACAGAGAGGCTGTCAGGATCAGATTTTCAGTATACACCAGGTAATTGAAAAATGCTACGAGAGGAATAGGCAGTTGTGTTTATGTTTTGTAGATCTAGAGAAAGCAAATGAAAGGGTACCGAGGGAAAAGATGTTCACTATACTGGGGGACTATGGAATTAAAGGTAGATTATTAAAGTCAATCAAAGGCATTTATGTTGACAATTGGGCTTCAGTGAGAATTGGTGGTAGATTGAGTTCTTGGTTCAGGGTACTTACAGGGTTTAGACAAGGCTGTAATCTTTCACCTTTACTGTTCGTAGTTTACATGGATCATCTGCTGAAAGGTATAAAATAGGCAGGGAGGGATTCAGTTAGGTGGAAATGTAGTAAGCAGTCTGGCCTATGCTGATGACTTGGTCTTAATGGCAGATTGTGCCGAAAGCCTGCAGTCTAATATCTTGGAACTTGAAAATAGGTGCAATGAGTATGGTATGAAAATTAGCCTTTCGAAGACTAAACTGATGTCAGTAGGTAAGAAATTCAACAGAATTGAATGTCAGATTGGTGATACAAAGCTAGAACAGGTCGATCATTTCAAGTATTTAGGTTGTGTGTTCTCCCAGGATGGTAATATAGTAAGTGAGATTGAATCAAGCTGTAGTAAACAACCGTCTTGGTATCGTGGCGAAGTCATTGGGTTTTCAAGCGAAGCATCACCACGAGGGAGGTAAATACGAGACTATTAGCTGGCAGACTGCTGAATGTGTAGAAGAGGAGAGAGTTGGTAGGAGAAACCATACGACCAGGTGAGATGATAACAGGGCTTGCATCCTAAGAAGTATTATCTATCATCTATTAAGGAACAGCTATGAAGGAGCATCCAGATCTCGTCTAGTATCTAATGTTTATTTTGGAAGAGCTAACATCTAATCGTCTAACAGCTTACATCCGGATCTCGTCTATTATCTAATGTCTAAGGTCGAACATCTAATAGCTAGCTGCTGATGAGCCAACTGCTTATGTTCGTTCGTCTTATATCTTTCATCTGATTGTATTCTTGAGATGTCTTTCATCTTGTGTTTGATCAGAGGAGGTAGGTTTGTCATCATGATGAAGAAGCATAGGGAAAGTTAAGAGTATGCGATGTGATACTGGTACAGAGAGTAATAAATATATTAAGTAGAACATGTGAATTTAATCCCATGAGCTGCATGCCTAAATATAACAGGCCATGTCAATGGGAAACATGTCATTGGTAGTAGTAAGCCAATAACAGAAGATGAGGTCAGCAGAACAGGTTGGACGAGGTTCGCTTACAAAAGCAGAACCACTATCCAGGGAGAGCAGTGGAGATCACAGATAGCAGTCCTAAGAAGGAAGAAGGAAGGACACACAGTGCTTCAGCCTGTCAAGGTAATGTGAATCCGTGCAGATTAACCACACAGCAAGAAGATACAAAATGTCCAGAGAAGTATAACTTAAATCAATGCCAATAGCTTCCTTATTATTTCATGATAATTGTCATTTAAACTGTAATTACGACTATGGCAAATCTTGCAATCTTCAATTTAAATTTTACATATTATACATTTGTTTATTATCATATGCAGTCAATTATTTCAAAATAAAGCAAGTAATCCCAAATGAGATGTGGGAATCAAACCACCATATCCTTCACAATATCTGTATAACGGCATGTGGTTCATTAAGCGTATTACCTCACACATTGAGAAATATGTCATGCTCTATCAATTCGTTACCTTTACTAGTAGCTGGTGCCCACTAAGTATTAAAAGATTGGAAGGTCTGTTTAATGTATGATGATCAGAACATAATAAGAACATATTCAATGGTAAACAATCATAAAGTAGTCAAAGGTCAGGATAACCATTAGGGTTGGGCAGACCAGAACAGTCAGTTGTAAGAGACTGTCCTCATTTTTTCTGTATTGAGATTCTGTTAAAAGGTGAACAATAAAACTTTGATTTCCACCTATTCAATACATTAAAAGCAATTATAAAATTAGGATCTCATCCTTATTTTATTGCTTAGTTGTTAAGACATTAATTAGTCTCGGTATAAACATTTCTTCAAAAACCATATATCTTTCGAGACCTTAGCTAGCGGGTCTTTCCTTTAGCATGCACGGCAGCACCACTCAGAGCACAGCACGGCTGGCGCAATGACACTCGGTCGCTAGCCGGTATAATGCGCACTTTTCCTCCCCACTACTCACGGCAATTCACACTTATAGAAATCCATTTCTAGTGAAAATATTAGTCTAAAACCTACCTGGCATTACATTTGATGTTCAAAAACTTGTCCCTCAGCTGTCAAACACGCCTGACACCTTGTAAATAGATTTGCAGACACTCGACGAATCTCAGCTCGTGTGATGTTCGAAGTAACTTGTGTAATGTTCCCTTGTAGTTCTTCTCTTGTGTGAGGATTGTTCACATACACTTTTCCCTTCAGCATCCCCACAGGTAATAATCACAGGGATTTAAATCAGGAGATCTAGGGGGATAATTAACCACACGATCTTCGAAAACTTCCCGTATTACCTCCACAGACTGATTAGCAGTGTGTGCCGTCGCATTTATCTTGCATAAAGTAACCATTACTCCTTTCTTCTTCTGGCAGCTCTTGAAAGAATGGTCTGAGTATGAGGTCTATATATTGATCAGCATTTATTGTTTCGCGGAAAAATATGGGCCCTATAATTCTGCGAGCACTTATTGTGCACAAACTCTTATTTTTACATCAGGAAGTGGACGGACATGCAGCTGGTGGGGATTTTCTGCGCACCAGTAGCGATTGTTTTGACTATGTACATAGCCACGTAAGTGTAGCCATGCTTCATCACTATAAAATAAAAGTTCTGGGTCAACATACCCATCGTGAACTGACTGAAGCAACCAGTTACAATACAGAACCCTAGCGAAACTGTCAGGTCCTCTTAAATATTGGGCAGGGGTGGGTTTGTACAGTTTTGCTTTTAACAGTTTTGTTGCTTTGTGGGCAGAAGATAATGACACATTAGCTTGTACGGCGAGACGCGACAGGGATTTTGTTGGAGTTCTTTCCAAGAGAGCTCCTATTTCGTCAAGCTTTTCCTTTGTTAAAACGGTTCGTCTCCTGTGTGATTTCTTGTTAAGAATGGACCCGGTGGTGCAGAATTGCTTTACTAATCTATGTACCGTACTCCTATAGGGAGGAAGGATTCCAGGAAATTTGCAAATGAATCGAAAGCGGCATTCTGTATAAGAAGAATGCTTCGCATAGCACAACACAATGAATACACGCTGTTCTACTGTATACATCACTCGTTAAACACACTATTAGTATTCTTACAGAAACTATGCTATTTTAAAGCTGACACTGGTGTAAAATATATTGGAAGGGGAAAGTGTTTATAGAAGATTTTATTTGTAAACCTTGTTAAGTACAGTACAGTGTAAATATTTTTGGTAACATATGGTATTTGTAACAACTAGATTTCATTTCTATATTTCCTGGAACTGTCCACAAAGGTGACATGAAATTTGGAACAGGGTGTGTTGGCCTTTGTTAGTTAGGATTCTAGAAAGTATGTTCTGACTGTTCTGGAAATGGAAGATTCACGATTGTGAGTATTCGAGAAAGTTATTTAAACATCGCGACTAAAGTAGGAGTTGTGATTGGTGAATCTGGGGGGCGCTAGGCAGGCTACTGCATTGGCTACTCCAAGGCCAGGGTTCCCTTTTAAAGAGAGCGAGGCAGCATTTCGTGGTCTGTCTGCCTTCTATCTCTTGACTGTCTGAAGTTTTGACGTCGTCAGCGACGCCTCGCTACCGGAATGGGCCACCCTGGGGTAAGCACTCTTGATTTCTGTTCCACCTTAAATTACATTTAATGTTCGCTTGCTTTTTCATTTAGGAGTTTGCCCTAACCTCACCCTGACTCGCAACTCAATTATTTCTGATGCCTTAGCTTTTCAGCTGGGCTTGCCTGTTGTTTTCGAGGCATTCCCCTTTCCTTGTTTTGCTAAACATGTAAATTGTAGTTTTATGTATTTACCTTGGGGTTTTGCCTCTAGTAGTTCCCTGTCACTTGATGTATGCTAGTTTTTCCTCTGCCCCGCATCAGAAGTGTTTTTGGTGTGGGACCAAGTTGAACTGGCCTCTGAGCCAAGTTTAGATATTTCTGATTTTACCCTTTTTCAATTATGTTGATCAGATATTTTGAAAGGTACATTTAACTTCACTCTAAATTGTTATAGCATATCACGTTTCTTCTTACCTTCCAAATTGTATTGTACAACTTGAGTTGTAATTAGATGTATGGCGTTTGCTGACTCTTTGAACTTGTAAGAAGCTATTGTCAAGGAGCGTCTAATTTTTGTTTCAGCATGTAATTTGTACTTTACAACCTGTGTATCAGTACTTTCCGTGTGGCTGAATTTGTTCGGAATTCATTTGTAAAGTCCATTTGTAAATAATATTTTGAAAAACAAGGATCACGGTTGATTTTTTCCGGAAATTGCAACCTAAGCCATCTCCATGCCCTTGGTAGGTTCCCAGCCCCTTTCCATGTTCCTGGTTTATTATCATCAAGTTGGCCCTACTGATATTTACCAGTGTTGTTATCGGCAGAGTTCCGCGTAGTTCAACAGATGTTTTATTGTGTGTGTAGTGTCGTAGGTACTGTGTAATTGCACTTACTTTCCTCCCTTTACTGTGTTTGGTGTAGCCGCTGAAGTAACGGTTACAAAAGCGAACACATTGAACACGCTACCAATGCCGCAGATGAACTGAACTATTGCTGTGTGTGTGAAGGAATGGTTATCGCTACCATACTGCATTAGATCATCTTAGCCGGTCATGTAGCAATATATCTCTTGGCAAATGAGTCACCCGGCCACGCTATCGCCTGCCGTACGTTCTCCTGACACACGGAGAAGGCTATAAGAAAGACCCTGTATTTTAACCTTGAGATTTATGAATCTGTTCTTAACGCTTAGGTACCTTAGCCTGGTTGGTCATTACATTGCAAGAGACTATCTTCATTTTTTCCGTATTTGAAAGTCTGTTAAAAGGAGAGCAATAAAACTTTGATTTCCACCTATTCAATACATTAAAAGCAATTATAAAATTAGGATCTCATCCTTATTTTATTTCTTAATTGTTAAGACATTAGTTTAGTCTCTGTATAAACATTTCTTCAAAAACCATATATCTTTCGGGATCTTAGCTATTTTAACCTTGAGATTTATGAATCTGTTCTTAATGTTTACCTTAGCTTCAAGGTTAAAAAAGAAAAAATGTCCTTGTATTAGCCTGTACAAAAAGTTTGTCAAATCTGCAGACTGGCATCAAAACATACAAGCCTTTGAATTCTTAGAAAGGCCATGGCTACTCAGTGGTAGAGTTATAAGGCGTCTACTGTACTCGACACTTAGTAATATTAACAGTTTTACAGACAGTAGGAATATTTTTGAGGTGGATCGTTGTAAAGATACGTACAACAGGTAATGCTGGCAAATTTTTAATGAGTTCTCTTTGATATTATGATGCCAATTTTAAGTTAATGCTTATTAAACTCGCGGAAATGTAATTGTGTAGCCGCAAGAAAATACGGTAGAACTAAAGTCAATGTTCTGTGTTAACGCGAAGACATAGATAGCTTAAAAATGCTTAATGTACAAAAAATGCATTGTGGCCCACAACAAGGACGCTTTAAAGAAGTGTAAGATGAAATTGTGAGGTATGTGCGTGAAAAACGCAAGAGCGGAATGGCCATACCATGGTGCGTTTAAACTTGTTGACCTTCAGCGTCCGTGTCTTCATTACACATCGCTAGCTGCTGAAGTCGACTGAAGCCAGCAAGCGAGATGTGCGTCAAGCGGCAGCCAGTTGTACCTGACGCTTAGTAAAAGTAACAGTTTTATAGACAAAAGGAATATTTTCCCAATAGATCGTTGTATTGCAGAGATGTGGAACAGGTATTGCTGGTAAATTTTCAATGGGTTCCCTTCGATATTATGATGCCAATTTTAATATAATGGTTATTAAACTCACAGAAATAAAGATAAATTGTGCAGCGGCACAAAAATACGGCATAACTAAAGCCAATGTTCGGCGTTGGCGTGAAGACAAGTATAGTCTAAAGATGCATACTGTTCAAGAAAGGCATTCATATGATTTCAAAAAGCACTTTTTGGGCCTGATTTTTTAAAAGGAAAAAGTAAGGGTCGTCTTGCTTTCAGGGTCATCTCGGATTTGGAAAAGTACGGTATATACTGGTTTAAATTATTATTATGAATTGATGAAGTGTAGGCCTACTTCACTGTGTCCCGATAAAATTCAAAATATAGACTAATCTTTAAAAAATAGGCTTACCATATCGATCTGAGCCTGATACTGCATGGTGACCATGCCGATGAACACCTGGTTGCACTGTAACTCAAAGCAACCTTCAATGTCACCAACGTCCTCTTCACGCACATCACTGCCCAACAAGGAATCTGTAACACAGCACTGAAATAGGACTACGAATAGTTATAAGGGGAGATGGTAAGAATTTTCTCTCCCTTACTTCCTACTTACAGTCAACATAAATTACTGTCATTAAACTGGAGGAATTCTACAACACCTGTGGAATGAAACTGCCCCATGAAGCCTTTACATCGAGGAAAGTCCCAGGCTAAGGGTGTTGGACTGCGATGGGGTACATAGAGATGTTTGCTATCCGCGGGTAACTCGAGGTACACATCCGAGAGTCGACTGCTCACCCCTCTCGTAAGAGGACGATAAGCAAATGCAGTGCAGTAAGCTGTCAGACTTGTGCGCTGATAAAAGTCTTGGACTTTCTTCCTGTAACAATTAAGAGGGCACAAAATTCAGTGAACTGAACTTCCTTCACACAAGTTGTAAAAACAATTGAATCAAACTCTTCTTGCCTGTCTGCAGCTGAAAGAGGACAAAGATCATGGCCATCCCAATACTCCACACAAGAGTCAAGGATGATATCTGCTGTGCCTTGAGTCATGAGTTGAAGCCCACCACGACTACGTTCCCGGACCACCACACCCACCATGTGTGGGAACGGGAACTTGAGCTTGTCGATAGACAATGAGCGGGCAAACTTGATGTCTCGGCGAACCACCTCAGCTTGCTGCAAAAAGAGACAGAATGAAGGACACACAAGTATTTATGAGATATCATAGGTTTAGAATAGAGACTGCCTAGCCAAATATTTTACGTGGCTGGAATCATACACTAACCAGGGGAATGAATGAATGGATGAATGATGAGAAGGCCAAATTCCACTAAGTTAGGTGTTTTCAGTTTCCACACCAGGCTCGCCAATTACATCTCCAGCAATAGACATCACACTTGAAATCTCATTTTGTGTCATTGTACTGAGAGAAGAACTTGTTTTAAATAAGTAATTAAGTCTTCTCTGTTTCATTATAAATCAAACAACACACCATTAAACCAATCAATCTTACTCAAACAATATGAAAAGGCTAGCTTAGGATAATATGTTGTCATGGAGCACTGTATCAAACAAGTCTATTTACCGATACCCTAATATAATACATGAAAAATAAAAGTCACGCATTTCTGTTGAATATATTACACATTCAATGTATTCTTCTGTTTTCAATAAAAAAATAAAAATAAAAAACCTACTCATCAGGGGCAAGTGAGCCAGTAGAATTTCCAATGGCTGAAGGGCCTTCATGGCCTGCATGGAGATGGTTTTTTTTGGTTTTAAAATAATTGACAGGGGAGATAAAAAAGAGACTGAGATATGGCCACATTTTCATTCATGGCAGAAGGGAATTATAAAGCAGATTTAATGTGACAAAATGAAAACTAGCAACCTGGAAGTATATTTTGAGAATCACTCCTGAAACTGTTCTAATTCAACGCCTATGAAAGACACAGGAAATATGATGATAAGAATAGCCTACTACCGACTGTGACAGTGAAATATTAGAGAATGTTTTAAAAATAAACATAAAAATTGAGTGTTAGTAACATAAGAAGACAGCTGTAGTAACACAAACTTGTAAAAGTACTTTATGTATTGCAGCATACTTTATTTTATTTAACTAAATTTTCATATCGTGATGGGATAACAAGTTCCTTAAAACTAAAATTTCTATTCAGGTAGGCAAGTCTTTTACTATCCATTAAAGTGATAAAACTATATCATTTAGAGTCATTCACAAGTTCGCCCATGTTTCAAGTTTTCCACTCAACAAAGGTTTTACTCCAGACCTTCGGCGGAAGAACACTCATCTTTGGGAGTACAAGAAAATTTTAGACAACTTTCAGTTTCCAATACATAATGACATGGAGGGTTTATAAAGACACCAGCTAGTATCTAGGCATTCACCAATGATCACTGGTAGGGAATTAACTATGGCAAACTTCAAACTTGTTAGTTCCTGGAAGCAAAGCTGGCAAGAAAACTGACCTCCGAGTTATCAAACTGTACTCTGCATTAACCTGTGAAATTCCTACATCAAATGTTCTACTTTTACAATACCATAAATTGTCTTTATTAATAAGACTACATGAAATGAAATGGCATATGGCTTTCAGTGCCGGGAGTGTCCAAGGACATGTCCGGCTCGCTAAGTGCAGGTCTTTTGATTTGATGCCGTAGCAAGACTACATTAAAATATATTAATGATACATGTTTTGTTCCGCTTTCGAGACATCTTCAGTCACAAACAAAAATCATTAAAAATATTGTTACGGACACAAAATAAAACCATTAGATAAAAAGTCTATGCATCTTATAGTGCGATGTTGTCGCCTTTTCCTACCATCAAGGGAATATGCTCCAGACTAGTCAGCCGCTGCCAGGCGTGTTCAGTTCGAACAACTCAAACAATTACAAACTATCCATATCGATAATGTAAGCTAATCAATATATGAAAAATATTTCCACCTAATCGATACCTTTCTTTTTATTTAGCTTTTGGCTACTTATAAAAACATTAATGATATCAGGACATGTTTTGATCGCTTTGCGAACATCATCAGCTGCTTACATAAAAAACAGCATACAACAATCACATAGTTGACATTAAAAAACTGGTGTTAGTAAGGGACGTATGGGTTGGAGGTTGGAGGGGAGGGGGGGAGGTAGTGTGCGGAGGGGGGCGGTTGTTACTAGGACGTTAAACTTAAAATAAATTAAAAATACTATCTATTAACTAGATGTCTTTGGTTTCATTTTAAGTCCTGAAGGCTTAATAAAATCACTTGTTGTTTAAAAACTAAAAGATATTTTTAGTGTTATGATCCTGAAAGTTTTTGCTAGAGTCTGTTTCTTCTTTACTTGACTTCTTGTTTCTTCTGCGTCACTTTTGTACTGTACTATGAAGCGTGATTCTCTTGCTTATCCTTTTTCTAAGTGGAAAGGGTGTGTCCGCTGTTGGTTGAATTAAACAATTTTTGTATTCATAAACTCGTCAAGTCGGATAGCTTGTTGTACAATCCCTGTCCAGTTTATTTCCTTTACTTGCCGTAATTACGGGTGTGCGTCTGATCCTGCTCCAGCTAATTGTAAAAAAAAAAAAAAAAACCACCAATTTTGATCATTTTCTGTCAATTCCCCAAATTTTAACTGCCTATTTGCCTGCCTATTTTTACCAAAATAAATGCCTGAACTATCGGGCTCTAGCAATAACATTGTTGGGAACCTGAATGGATTTGAATGACACACTCCACATTTGCAGCAAACATATTTTTTGAAGTGCTTATAATCTTGTTTCTAAATGTACCGGCATTTCTTAAAAGTGAATTTGAGTTCATCCTCAACTGATTGCTGAAGTAGGTGCTGTAGTTTGTGTGCTCACATATACAATTGGGAAAGAAAAAAAAAAAAAGAAAGTGGCTGGTTGTTAAGTACTATGCTGTTATTCATTAATTAATGATGTAGGAAGTAGAGGAAAACCACTACTAGGAAAGCCAAAAGTGGGATTCTAACCCTGGTGCTGCTGTTTCTCACTACTAGGTAAAGGGGCACTGATAACAGCTATCTCTTTGAATAAAAACTTTACTTACAACATGTCTGAACGTAGAAAGTTGTTCTTCAAGTGTAAATATATCCTGAGCGTGGTCAACGAAACCAATCTGCTTTGCCAATTCACACAGACACCTGAAAATATTGATGCAAGAAGATCAATTGCACCATCATATAAATAACAAATGTACACATGCAGTTCCTGACTATTTTATTGACACAACTTGAAGTTTTATTAGGGAGAGCCCACAGGGCTATTCATTTTATTGTATTTGTCTTAGTAATTCTGAACATAGCTGGAGAAGAAAAATAACAACATACATACATGCATTACATATGTCGTCATTGTCCTAGTTTTAATTTCTCTCCTGCAATTATTTCATTATCTGCATGCTCTATGTAGATGTTTTTGATAGGTTAGTAAACCAATCCTGGCATGAAACATATGGTCGCATTGATTGCACCTATGGAAGGTGGAGGACGTGGCTCGTTCTGGCGTTATTTACATCTCTGACATATATCTTTCTCCTGTCTTAGATGTTCGCGTTCAAACTGTGCAACAGCAGCTGAAGTGGTTGTGCACCAGCGAGTACGATCTTCTGCAATAGTATATGAAGTATACAGATCAATGTTTGTTCTCCTCCAGGTCTTCTTGAGTTGATTCTTATAGAGTTTCAGAGGGGCATCACGAGATCTCCTACAGGTACTAAGTTCACTACACAGGGTTTGTCGTTGAATTCTCTCATAAATCATATGCTGGCCACATGCCCAATCCATCTGAGCTGGTGACCAATGATGGTAGTCTCTACACTGTCCACCTTTGCCCTCTCAAAAACTGTTGTGTTTGGTATGTACTCATCCCATTTGATGTTCATAATGGATCTGAGCTTATGTTGGTGGAAGCGATCAAGTTTTTTGTATCGCAATGATATAGAGTCCTGGTTTCACATCCACAGAGCAAGGTGGAGGCAACAACTGCTTGATACACCATTAGTTTAGTGTATATTCTTAGATCTTTATTCAGGAAGATCTGATGTGTGAGAGGTCTGGAAGCTACATGGGCAACACAAATTCAGTTCTCCATATCCTTTTCCAATGAGCAGTTGCTTGAAAGAATACAGTATTTCCTAGATAGAGAAAGTGATCTACTTGTTCCAGAGGCATGTTGGAGATGGAAATATTGAAATTTGGGAAGACAGTTTCAAGAGTACCTTCATTTTTGGAATGTTGATGGTCAGGCCAAATCATGTATATGACCTACTGAAGCATTTAACTGAGAGTTGCAGGCCGTCAAGTGGAGGGAGTATTTGATGTTCTAGCCTTGGATGGTTCTAGACATCAGAAAATGAACTACTCTGCAATTTCAGAATCTCTCAGTATAGGTAAAAGTAAAATATTCACTGTCTGTTCAAAAGTACCCAGACATCCTTCTGTACGAGTAAACTAAAGCCTATAGAGCGTTCCAACCTTAAAATGCAGTACAGCAGTAATGGGAAAATTTCATCTCTTTCCTTCTCCCATGTTTTGCGGGTAGCGCTGTCCTACCCTAATGCAGCGGGTTTGCCAAATATCCGTAAATCAGAATGTTATCGGTTAAAATGGGTGAATATTGTGTTATGTACAGAATATCAAGACGCATTTGATGCCGTAAAAAAAAAAAAAATTTAGTGTGAAAATGGTAATATAATGGAAAGTTACGCCAAATGCAAAATCTTCATTGCAGAGAACTTATCATGTCATAACTCGTATTTGATATTCATTATTTTCCTAATTTTTTCCTTACTGGTAAAGAAACATTTCAGCTCGATGTAGATAAGTTTATTTTTAAATTTAAATTATTACAAAATGCAGTACAGTAGAGTCTCGCTCAACCGACCTTCGCTTATCCGACACTCCGTGTTATCCGACACTGGTAGTCTTAATTTGAACTTTAGGTGGATGCAATTCTGGGACACGAGGTGTGGAGGGTGCGACTGTGGGACAAGCACTGGCAGTCATGCGGTAGGATTGTTCAATGTTGTATTGGTTGGGTGCGGATGTTATAGTTTTCATATCCTCTGTGAGTATGGCAAGTAAACGTAAGAAAGTGATTGTTTCTGTGGAAGACAAGTAGAGTGGGTTAAAGAGACTGGACAAAGAGGAAACTCTCCAAAAAATGGCTTCAGATGATGCTGTTGGACGTGTTACAGTGGGAGACTGGAGACATACGAGGGAATAAATTGAAAAGTGGTGCTCTACCAGAGCAAAAAGTCATGCACTGAAAATGAGAAAAAAACAATGAAAAATGTGAGTACGAAAAAGTAAGTGAAGCACTATTTCTTTGGTTCACTAAAAACCAGGAAAAGGACTTGTCAATATCTGGCCCCATTCTGCAAGAAATGGCGGTGTATATCCAGAAGGAGTTTAATAAAGGGACCCTAATTTTACTGCCAGTGCTGGGTGGCTTGATCGGTGGAAAAAACTGTGCGGCATTGGGCAGCTTAATATCTGTGGAGAAAAACTGTCAGCTAAATCCGATGAGGTTGTGAAATTTAAAAGACAATTTCAAGAAATAATTCTTGCTGAAGGATTATCCGGTGATCAGATTTTTAATTGTGATGAGACTGGGCTGAATTTCAAGATGCTGATATCAAAACTCTTGCAGCCCAAGCCAAGACGTCTGCATCTGGCTACAGGCGTAGTAAGAAAAGAGTACTGCATCTACTGTACAACTGAATTAATAAGTCATTAAATAGAGTCCTGTAAAACATAGTACGTAATACAGTATAGCCTTCCTGTTTGTTTCAGTTCATTCTCAAAGTTATTCCGTATTATCCGACATTTTCGGTGATCCGACGTACTCCAGGTCCCGTTTAAGTCGGATAATCGAGACTCTACTGTATATGCATTTATTTTCAGTCATGTTCAGGGATTTTTATGTGCAGGCACAAAAAGGCCAGTCGCTGGCCAGCGTCTTTCCTATTGAATTTGTATGGGGGGTCAAAGTGAGGCAAATGGACTTCAGATATGGAAGTTATTTTTAAAACAATCCCAAAATTCTTATCTTGCTTAGTTCTTAATTTGTGACAGGAAGAATGTCTCCTTGAATTTTGGTTTCGCGTGTGACTCGGCTGGCTGGCTGAAGTACCGGTAGTGATCTCCCAAACATGCACTTTTAACATTTCCAGACAGTAGCATGCAGTGCAGTGCTCATTTTGTCAGTAGTATGTATAATAGTGATTAAATAAATATTTGTGACATATGCACAATTCTTGAGGGCAAGTGTATTTTGTTTGTGTCGTTCGGGAGTTCGTGCTCGTGCGTGGGAATCTTAGTTTGAAGAAAAAGTGCAGAAGGATCATGGCATGGTTAAAGCGAAGCAAATGGTCTTCGGATATGGAAGTTATTTTTAAATCATACCTCAAGTCCTTATATCGTTATCTCTTAATTTATGACAGGGAGAACGTCTCATTTGTTTACGTTTCACGAGTGACTCAGCTGGCTGGCTGGCCAGTAGCGATCTCCCAAACAGTGAGCTTTTAAATATACAGACAGTCTTGTGCAGTGGCGTTCATTTAATCAGTATTATAAGATTGATTAAATAAAGATCAGTGATAAATGTATAGTTGTTGAGGACAAGTGGATTGTGTTTGTTTATTTATTTATTTATTTATTCCTGACTTACATTTGTGGCGAAGTTAGGGCTCACGGCCCTCTCTTACACTTAACCACTATAAACAATAAAATTTAAAAAGGTAAACATAAAAGTAGGTAAGGGTTATTCTGCCTGAAGGCAGGTCCTCCGCAGAGGTGTTCCTGAGCCGGAGTTTACGTGCGGTAGGGTGGCCAGTTCCTTTCCACTCCTCCATTCCCTTACCTCCCACCAACAGCGTGTGGCAACCCATCCAACTCCTGACCACACCCAATGTTGCTTAACTTCGGAGATCTCACGGGATCTGGTGTTTCAACACGGCTATGGCCATTGGCTAAACATAAAAGTAAGACATAGAAATTCTAAAAGGACATAATACTACGGACAGATAATTCTAAGACTAAGTTAGGCCTACATATCAGTACGGCAATTAGTGTGACAATACTAATAATAATAATAATAATAATAAAAATGAAGAAAACCCATTCACACAACAAACACAAAATGATTCGCACAACTCAGTTTTATGTTCCCAGCAAAAACTTTTGGCAGGCAGATTTGAATTTATGAGAGGAAGTAAGGTGCCGAATGTTGTGTTTGTGTAGTCTGTGTAGTTGTGAGTTCATGCTCATGCTCGTGCGGAGGATTCTTAGTTCGAAGAAAAAGTGCAGAAGGATGTACAATGGATCGTCAAATTAAAAAGAAACGTTCCATAGGTAAACTCAGGAGAAAAGAACGCAATATTATAATGAGTGTCCTGGATTATTTTTTAAAAACTATGAATGTGAGTAGCACAGTCAGTGAAACAGCTAAAGCTACAGGTTGTTCCGAAAGAACAATCTAGGCTATAAGGAATGAACACGCATATGGTCCTTTGCGAACGCCCGCAAAAAAAAAAAAAAAAAAAAGAGACAGAAAAATGCAAGGAAAATTAAATATGATGAAATTGTGCAAAGTGGAGTGCATTGGGTGGTTCACTCTCTTTTATTTGCTAACATACCGACGTTGAACGTGATTTTGAGTCGGGTAAATGGAGAAGATTCTTTGCCACGATTTTCCAAAACTACGTTGTATCGCTTCTTACAAGATATAGGCTTTTGTTATTTAAGACGGGGTAATAAAGCAGCTTTCATTGAAACCGATTAAATTATTAATTGGAGGCACAGATATTTCAGGGAGATAAAACGTTTGAGGTCACAAAATAAAGTTATAATTTACACAGATGAATCGTGGGTAAATATTGGGCAGACAGTGACAAAAGAATGGAAGGATACGACAGTGAAAAGTGCACGGCAGGCCGCCATTGAAGGGGTGAGTTCGGGACTTAGGCCACCGAAAAGCCAAGGACCGTGATTCGCCTTAGTCCACGCGGGTAATGAACATGGTTTTGTTCCAAATGCTGAACTAACATTTTTATGCCATAAAAACACGACGGACGCGCACGAGGAAATGACTGGTGAAATTTATGAGAAGTGGTTTTCGGAACAACTGTTGCCGAACACTCCCGAAGGTGCCGTGATCGTGCTGGATAATGCCGCTTATCATTCCCATAAGTTGGAACCTTTGCCGGTAGCTTCTTGGTGAAAAGATGACATCGTACAGTGGTTATGTAAAAAGCAAATATCTTTTGACGACGGGATGCTCAAGCGAGAATTGTTGCACATCGCTTCTCAGCATAGGGCTCTGTATGATAAGAAGAGAACAGAAGAAATGGAAAAAGTGGCAGGTTGGCAAATTCTACGTCTCCCGCCTTATCACTGCGAGTTAAACCCTATTGAGATGGTGTGGTCCCAGGTGAAAAACTAAATCCGGTATCATAACGTATCATTTTTCTGCGTATAAGAACATTACGGAGGACAATTGGGCAAATCACGTGAAAGAAGTAAAGAAAAATGAAAGAGTTTTGTGGAAAGCAGATGAATTACAGGACGATGTCAATGATGAGCGGTTTTTAATACAACTTTCTTCATCGTCCGGATCATCCTCAAGTTCATCTCCCGAACTCATTTCATCCAAAGCGCGAACATCAGGCCTTGCAGAAATGATAGAAGGTGTACGTCCAATGTCTAAGAGCAACGGCAGTGATTAAGGTATGTTGAATTTATTTTACCATCCTACAAATATCAATTTATGGATGAATGAACTTAAAATTACAAACAAAAAATGTGGAACTGTGATGCCCTGTTTGAGTCACACTCGAGCATGATCTTCACGAGTCCATTTTGCAACAGTGCGCTCCATCTACGCTGTACTGCAATAGGCTTAAGATGCCACGTAGAGCACCATTTAGAGAGAAAATTAAGCCCATCCTGTAAGGAGGTTATGACTGTTAAAGAATCGATTTGACTGAATATTTAACATCATCTGCAAATGGTAAATTTTCACAAGAATGGGAGGATACAGAATCAATGACATCATCAATAAATAGGACAAAAAAGGAGGGGACCAAGGAAACTGCCCTATGAAACGCAAGAATATACCATAATACGAGTTGAACTGAATCTACAAAGAACCATGCACTGAGTTCTAGTACTGAGGAAGCTCTGTTGGAGAGTTAGGAAGCGACCATGTTAAAACATTCTGAAAGTTTATAGGAAAGAAGTGCATGGTCTACGGTATCGAAAGCCTTAGGAACATCAATGAAGTACACATCCAGCTGAGAACCAGCATTAAGAGCAGACGTTGCGCGATGGAACAGCCAGATTAGTTAGGCAGGAGCTTCTAGGAAGAAAAACTATGTTGCTGGGGCGATAAGGAATGGTGAAAGAAAGGAGATGGAGGTAGATAATCTTTTCATAGTTGCGTGACAAGGTGAGTACCAGTAATATAGAAATCAGGCGGTAGTTTCTGACATCAGACCTCTTTCCACTTTTAAGAATGGTAGTGATATTACTGATTTTCTAGAGATCGGGAAAATAGCCATGGTTAAATGTAACAGCAACAAGGTGGTAAACAGTTGTAGTGGTATTCTTGAGGAAGACAGGACTTAGGCCATTTGGACCAGTGAGTTTATTTTCTGGTAGGGAGGAAAGTATCTGATTCAGAGGTGAAGAGATTACTTAGACTATGAGAAAGAACAGATTCAATATTCAGAAAATTTGGGAACTGAACAGGTGCGACAAAATAAGAAGCAAAGACTACATTGAAAATTTCCGGTCTTACTACCACTATCATACCAAGTCACTGTATGTGGCACACGCTTAGTATTTTTCCTCTGTTGTTTGTTACAGACCAGAATTTCTACGCAGGCAGAGGTTATGCAGTTCTCAGTTCTAAAACCCCCATTTTAGAGAGAGAGAGAGAGAGAGAGAGAGAGAGAGAGAGAGAGAAAGGGGGGGGGGGTGATTAACAGCCTGCCAATCGATCTTGCACCACATGGGAACACAGTTCCTGCTGGTAAAGGGTCGATGACATAACGGGGGGCTGGGAAGGGACAAGAGGAAGTTGCCTCTACAAACTTGTGGTTCAATTTTAAAATACTTTGCCCCATAGAAACAGCTGAAGGATCAATGGAAGAGAACCGGTAGTTGAGAAGACTATCTCCAGAAGTGTTTTCAAGGACGTACTGTATGAGGCCTAGGCCCATAATATAATGGTCGAGATACCATCTTTTGAGGTTATTAGAAGAGACACCTTACATAGAGAAATTCCAAGATGTAGAGAGGTTAAACTCAACCCAGGATAATGACCTTAGCATTCAGATTAATGGTTCTCATTATACAAGAGAGAAAAATTTAAAAATGACTGAGGTTTGACTGAGGTGGTCTGTAAACAAAAGCAACTAGATATTTAGTATGGTGACATTTCACTTCAACCCAAACAGCTTCATAGTCACTACTTAACAGTATCAAGGGTTGTGTGCCATTTGGATTTAACGACCAGGAAGAACCCCAACCCCGAGATCCACGGTCTGTTCTGAAAATGTAAAACTCTTTGGAAAGAGGGATTTCCAGGTCTAAAACTAAGTCAGTTAACCAACTTGGAGAGAAAATGACAATATCGAAAGGTCATCAACAACAACATCTCTCTCTTTCAACTTTTCTCCATGTCCTTTTACTTTCTTGATATTATTTTTGCTTTCTCATTTATTCTCTCTGTTTCATTCTTGCCATGCTTTCTTTCTCTCTTAACCGTCTCATCCCATCTCGTGGATGTTCTGCCACAAATTCTCTATGCACAACTTACAAATGCAGTTTTATACTTGGGACATTTCTTTTGCACATTTTCCAATTTTGTGTCTAGAATGTTATATTTCAGGATCTCCCAAAAACGTTCCTGTACTTTTTTTTGGTGCCATTTAATTTCCATACTTGTATTTACTTCTCTTTTGTCTACTTTATTCCCATTTTTTTCCACTTTCATCCTTGCTATCACTACTCAATGATCTCCATCAAAAGCTTCTCCTTGAAGAGCTGTTATCTACACTACACATATAACAAAACTGAAGGTTGGATTTCATTTATATCTGTATGTCAGTCTGCCTGTTCCACTTTAACTCTTAAACAACTCACCCAATTTCAATGAATATCAAACATATATATTAGTTCAACACACATAGGATAGGTATGCAGTTTCAATCCCTTAACGGAGCCCTGTAGTAAAAGAAAATGTGAAACACGTCAGAGGAAAATGTACGCCTGGGTCCCTTAAAACTGAACACACTGCCTAAATGGTTAGTCCTGGTAAACCAAAGGTACTTAAAATATAATTTCCCGGAGAAAAAGGTCCTACACATTTTTTTCCTATCAGTTTCCAAGGAAAGAAATGCATTTCTGGGAATTTGGTGCATGCCAAAAATAATGGGTAAATTCTTAGTCTTCCAAACAAAAAAAAACATACATACAGAATTCACAATTAAATTTTCAAATTAAATGCTCATGTGTATTCTTGGATGAAACTCAGTACACTTACATATATAAGTTCAATGCGCACAAGACAGGCTACAATAAAGCCAGTTTCAATCATACTAAGATACAACCCCCATTCAAAGAATTTAACTTTTTTTCATATAAAAGACACAGTGAGAATAGAGTAAGAAAATCCTTTTGTTACTTTACAGCTCCAACAATGCACAGTAATTACATATACATTTTGTTATTACTGTTAAGTTTAGCAGTAGTTTTACATGCGGTCGGGATCTGGTACATGGGTGAGGGACGAGAGATGCGAGGGTAGTCAACTGTATAAATAAGGAGTGAGCAGCTGCGTTCTCCCTACATCATGCCAGCAATTGTATTGTGCAGATGTACTTGCAGGAACATTGCAAGCAATAACTTCAGGTGCAATGTGTAAGGGATGGCTTATTCTTTACTTTCCTGACACTTCCATTTGTTTTCATTCACATATTACTAATGATATAGGTGATACATTAGGTTAATGAATCAATTTATGTATATATATATATATAAGCTCACCGGACAAAAAATTAGTCACCCGAATGTGCACGCACAGATGGATCGTTAAGCCTGTACAGATGGTGCAGCGAACGAGTCCCGTGCTCAATCGCATGCACACATGCCTTTATGTGAGTATAAGGCAGTAGCGATCAGTGAGACACGGATGTTTCAAGCGGACAGTGTACGTCAACATGGGTAGATGCAAGTATGTGACAGAGTGGCAAGAAGGTGCAATCGTGTTTGGTCGTGCCCATGGCCATACGGTGCATGAAGTTGCTGGATTTGTTGGTGTTTTGCAGTGGACTGTTCCAGCATATCTACAAGCAGTGATGTACTACGTGTAGCCATGAACCACGACGTCAGAATTGTGGTAGGAAAAGGAACCTGACTGAGGACAAGAGATGTGTTTCACGCTTTTGAACTGAAATCACTTCCAAACCCGACACGAATTGTTGCAGTCAGTGAATGAAGGTCCATCCCAACCTGTTAGCAAAAGAACATTGCGACAGAAACTGCAAACAATGAAAATTTGGAGTCTGTCACTTCACAAGAGGCCATTGTTCACACAGGCACATTAAGCTGCCTGTCTTCCATGGGCTAGAAATCATCGAACGTGGACAGTAGCTGACTGGCTGAACGTAATGTGGTCTGATGAATCATGTTTTTGCCTGAATTCTGTTGTGGGTGACGTAAATTCTAAGTCGTTTGTTTCTATATCAATGTCACTCTCTTCTAAAAATTCCCTTACAATCGCTTCGTCACACAACTTGGAAGCAGCCATGATTTCGCTTACGATGAGGTTGCTAAGATACAGATTCTTTCAACGAAATAATGAAATAACTGCACAGAAGTGTTTATCAAATGCATCAGTGGAATAAAACAGTGCTTCCATCTGTCAAGAGGTTACCTTAGTAATATCAAATCCTTTCACAAAGGAAACCGGCTTGGAGCGGGTCTGGAAATAAACACTATGCGCGGACGGAGAGATCCGTCTTTGTACTGGAGTGCAGTCGAGAGCTAGGACGGAGAGATCTGTCAAAGTACGTCAAGTGGTTAAGAACACCGACATAGTAAAACTTCAAGGAAAAACATTCTTAGAAACGTGAAATATACACATCGCTGACAATTATGTTTAAAAGTGTAACAGGAAAGTCCAACATCTGGGCGATTTGCACACGTTTCATGTGTGGTTTAGCATTCACTTTCTCAATAAAATTTAATTTTTCATCATCTATATACTGTCTAGCTTTAACTGAATTAAATTTAATTTAAATTTCTTATGGTGGGAGTTAGGAATAAACAAAAGAGTGATGTAAACATGCTATCCAGGTTTCTTTAGCATGTATTTAAAAGGACACATCCTGGGACTTAATAATGGCGTAATAACCAGGGGAACGCGCTAGAGAGAGATATCTTAACCAGTTTTGACTGTAGTTACAACTTCTAGGTCACATGAAGCATCACAATGACTCACCTGCGGTTAGTTACAGGTACCAAGTCCTCTGTCTGCAGAGCCTCACACATGATGTGGGAACAAAACTGAGTGTAGTGCTCCTGAGTAGACATGTTGCATGTGTTAAGTAGGATGGCCAGTCCCAGTGGTTTCAGAGAATTCAGGTGCTGTTTCCATGTATGGTCATCGAACTGCAGACGAAATGGACTTGTCAGATCATGAGTAAGATCCAGCACCTCTGCTACAGTTTGTGTAGTGTTGTAATCTGCAATAGTGAACTACATAAGCTTCAACTGAGCTTAGAAATGAAAAGGTGAAGTCAGAGAAGTATACATCTCTCCATAAGGGATAAATTTACATTAATAATGGCTGATATTATCAATATTAGTAATGATCAAACTAAGGCAGAATAAAAGCAAACATTGTCAGGTAAGAAAGAAAAAGAAAAAGGAAATAAACAGTGGCTTAGCCAATGTATAGACATGGTAAAAACATTCAACATTGGGCAAGATAAGTTAATGTTAAGTATATCTTCTGCCCATATTCATGAAGAGTTAATACTGAAATATTTGTTACTTGTGATGCAACATCCTCTTCTAAGCAAGTCACATTCATCATTGGGCAACATAAGTTAATGTTAAGTATATCTTCTGCCCATATTCATGAAGACTTAATACTGAAAATATTCGTTACTTGTGATGCAGCATCCTCTTCTAAGCAAGTCACTTTTTCTTCCTCCTTTCCATCAAACTTGATAATATTGGTAATGTTTCTAGAAGATTAAGCAGTCTCAATCCTTAACACTAAAACCGTGGCTGGGTCGTAATTAGAACGTTTGCTAATTCTTTAGTTTAAATTGTTCCTTTCATTTTAGTTGAGAACCTGAATTTTTATGACTTTTCATCAATAATTGTAATAAACTTCCACACATAATTTCATATTTCTGAGGACAACCCATTAAGAGAAAAATCTACATATACATACTTAGAAATGTAGATGAGTCAGATGTGACCCATCAGTGATAGCAATACAGTAGAACCTTGATAATTCAGAATTCTGCCTAATTCGAAGAAGCTCTCGTTCCCGGAAACATGAGATACGGTTTTGCATGTTATTTAAATTGTTTAATTCAAAATACGGATAATTCGTAATTCGAAGTACAATGTCGGCCCCATTACCGAAATTCAGACTTTTAAATCGAAACTGCACTTCCTTCAGGCTAGCAACCCGTCGGAAGGACATTTGACTGCTTTCAAGTCTTGCAAAAAGTAAAATGCAAGACCGTAACGGGTCACATGGCCCAATACTTGGAAGGAAGATGATGATGATGAAATCGAAACTGCCTTTACATTTAAAAAAATAGAATGTTACAGAGTAATTTAAATTCAAAATTTATCCGCATCATGATAGAACGCGTCTTTCAGAACTGCAGCGGTAGCTTTCTGCACTTTCACACACTTCGGTGTGTCTACAGTGTGCTACAGTGTTTGAGTGAAATCAGAATTCTTTTGTATTCAACGTTTTAAAGAACGCCGTAATATCACACAGCAGGCAGTGTGTGGAGAAACAGAATCCACGACACTGGCGATGCCAACAGCTGACGAAAAAACGTGCCTCATATAATCAATTCGTAGGCACTGAATAATATTGTCATTGCCAATGAAACTGCATTGTTTTCTTTTAATGCCAAGCCCAAACGGTCTTATTGTTTTAAAGGAGAAAGTTCCAGCCGGGCAATCGTTCAATGGTGGGGGGTCATTGTACTATGCTGCAATGCACACGGAAGCGAGAGAATTCCTCTCCTCATCATAGGAAAGTTCAATAAGCCACAATGTTTTAAGGGCGTTGGGCACATTCCGTGCATGTACAAGGCATCTAAGAATGCAAACGGTAGAGTAATCCAAAATAATATAATGCATTTGCACAGGGGAACCAGCATAATTTATCCTCATCTTTGAATTGTGTGAGTTTTTTCTTTTGTTGCATGAGGTTATGTTTGTCAGTGGTTTATCCAAGTGCATTATTTGAACATTGTAAATGCACCTTGTTGGATACATTTCGGAAATTTTCCATGGCATTTGAAAGGTTTAAACTGTGAATGAAGGTGATTGAATGCATTAATGGGTCTTAAGAGTACTTTGTGACGTGGCAAGTGTGTATATTTCTGAAGTATGAGATAAGTGCCATGATGGGAAATCGTACAAGGATAGAGTGGCTGTATTGTGTTGTCATGCAGAACGAAGTGAGAGACTTTCTCCCTTCTTCATAGGAGAGTCCGATTAGCCACAATGTTTTAAGGGCATTGGGCACTTTCTGTGTAAGTACAGGGCATCTAAAATGCATACAGTACAATAATCCAATGAATAAAGCACTTGCAAATGGGAGCCAGCACAGATTTCTCCTCATTATTGAACCATGCTTCTTTTTTTCTTTCCTTCTTTCGTTGCGAGAGGTTATGTGATTGTCAGTGAGTTACTCTAAATGCACCTTCTTGGATGCATTTTGGAAATAGTTTACTTTCCATGGCATTTGAAAGGTTTAAACTGTGAATCAAGGTTAACTGCATGCAGTAACGGGCCTTAGAATATTTTGTTACGCGGCAAGGGTTGGCGCTTCTGAATTACGAATTGGCGGTTAATTCGAAATCACGTAATTCGAAGTCCGATTTTTGAGTCTCAACAACTTTGAATTAACGAGGTTTTACTGTATATTGATTCTTAAAACTTTGTGTTTTATGTGCCTTGTTTCTTCCTGTTTTCTCAACAATTACAGTGTGTATTGCTGCTGGGCAACTATGTACACCAGCTGTGGAGGAGGAGAAGCAGACTCAGATATCAGTTACATTATTTGTGTTTGAATACACTGAGTGTTGACACTAAACTTCCTCATTGCTTGGTGAAATGTAGTATAATGTGCAACTTCTCTGGCAAGTTGTGGTAGTGACACAGGACTGTTTATTATGATTATGCATCAACTAATGAAAGAACAAGATATTATTGATGCCCTAAATGACATTTTGGACCATGAATCGGAGGGTAAGCTTTTGAAAGTTATGTCTGATAAAGAAATACATTAGCTTTCAGATATTGCCACAGATAGTAAAATTTTATATTCAGCTGGTACGACCTGGGTAGGTGGTGTAGTGAATGATGTCATATTGGTAGACATTCACACCATAATGTGTTCAAAGATCACCACAGCCCCACTCCACAGGTAAAACACTATGTGGATGAGACTTGCATCAGTGTTTGGCAACTGATAATCACTCAACAAGAATAATTAAAGAACCACCTAATCGATACTTTATTTTTTGCATTGGGCAAAATTAAATAAACATTATCACTCACAGAACATGTTTTGACCACTTAGTGGTCATCATCAGCTGTATAAGGAAACTTAGATGAAAAATATTGGACAATAAGCACAATCGTTAATCTTAAGGTTATGGAAAAAATATTTGCTGTGTTGATTGTTTGACTGGTAAAAGTTCTTTGGTATCTTCTAAGTTAAAAATGGCGGTCATCTGGTTAGGGCAGCTTGCCTCACATTATATCTTGGAAAGATGTTCAATCTGCGCTGCCTTGGGGATCTGTCTTTGTGCACAACCTAGTGTAGTAGCGATGTGACACGGTTTGATTGTTCGTGGAATCCATAGGAGAAAAGGGAAGTGGAGTTGTGTCGTCATCTAGTACGTCACGTGAGGGAGGAGGGTGACTTAGCTGTGCTTCCGCGACGACGTGCTTGATTATTTCACTTGTTCATCTTACTTGTCTTCTGTCAATCCATTCCATATATTTACTGATGTGCTCGTATAAGAGGGTTTTTTGCTCATTCATTTCGTTAAGATTCCGTTCCCCGTTCTCTAATTTATCAAGAAGAATGTAGATGTTTTCTAGGTTGTTCATTTGCGTTCCTTTATTGATCCTACTTATGATTTGAAGGTCCTGTTTGATATTAGTGAATTTGTGGTTCGCTTCTTTCATATGAGCTCCCATAGCAGAGAATCTTCTGTACTTCTCTGCATTGACGTGTTCCTGATATCTAATTATGAAGTTCCTTCCTGATTGTCCCACATATGTTTTCTTACACTGAGAACATTTCAACTTATAAATGCCAGATTCTTGGAATTCGTCATCTTGAATGTTATTGGCTCTATTGTGATTAAAGAATCTATGTTTCGTATTGTTTTTGGTTGAAAAAGCTACTTTGGTGTTGTATTTCTTAAACAAATTCGTGATTTCATAAATCCTCAGGTTATTAAAGGTGAATTTGACATACCTCTTAGTCTTTTCTGATTGCTGCTTAATTTGTTGATGATATTTGCATTTAGAGATGATTTTGTTGATGAATTTCAGACTGAAACCATTATGCAGGGCTTGTTGACGAATGAAAGATAGTTCCTTCTTCCTGTCAGTTTCTGTTAGCGGTATTTCAAAGGCCCTGTTGACAAAACTATAGTAAGCAGATTTCTTTTGTGAAATGGGATGTAAAGAATCGCTTTTTATTGCGGTCAGTGTAAAAGTAGGTTTTCTGTGAATTTTAAACTGGAAATATGTTATTTTTCCGAATTGTTTGAATATCTAGAAAATTGAGTATACCATCTTCTTCTTCTTTGGCTGTAAATTTAATGTTAGGGTCTAAATCATTTAAAATATTTAGGATATTTAGACTGTTATTGAGTTCTCCATTTATTATGGCATAGGTATCATCAACATATCGTAGCCATAGATCCAGTCCTTCAATGTGGTCTAATATCTGAGTGTGTTCCAAATAATCGAGGTATATGTTAGCTAAAATTCCAGAAGCCGGTGCTCCCATTGGTAATCCGCCCTGCTGATATATTTTATTATTAAAGGAGAAGAAATTATGGTTCAATACGAAATCCAGGATAGTTAAAAAGTTTTCTATTTCGGGTTTACTGATACGTTTGTGATCCAATAAATTTGTTTTTATAATCTTAATAGTGTTTTTTATAGGAATGTTCGTGTACATATCCTTAATGTCGAAGCAACTTGTTACGTGAGAAGAAATTAATTTGAAATCTTTAACAGCATTGCAAAACTCCTTGGATTTTTTTTTACTGAGGTTTTGGTATAAAAAAACGTAGTTTTGGGTCAAGAACTTATAAATTGGGAGTTTTTGTATGTGGGACTTTTCTGAAAATTAATTACAGGTCTCATGGGTACGTCCTTTTTATGTAATTTAGGCATAGCTCTTGCTTTAGGAAGTCCTGGATTCATATTAATGAGTTTTTGAATTTCATCGTCGTTAAAAAGGAAGGAGCTTTGCTTCAGTATCCCTTTCAAAATCCTTTGAATTTTTTGGGTGGGATCTTTCTCAATTACCTTACACTTGTTGTTAGTGAAAAAGTATCCGTTTTCTTAATGTAATCGGCTTTATTGAATATCACCACTGTTCCACCTTTATCAGCTTTCGTTATAATTACATCATTTTGTTTAATTTTATGCTGAAGATCTGTCTCAATCTTTGTATTAGTGGAATTAGTCAGAAAACCTTTAAAATTACGGTGGGGATTTTTCTCTTAGCTTCGTGTCGAATGTCATTTTGAATGTTGACTGGAAGGGTTTGTATGGCCGTTTCTGTTTCCGCTAAAGTTTGAATTAACTCTTGTTTGTTGTTGAAACTATGCCAATTGTGATTTGGCCCTTTGCCTAATATTTGTAGTTCTTGTTCTGTAAAATAAGTGTTCGATAAGTTCTTGACAGGGGGTAGAAGTTTTTTACAATTGAAAGATGTTTTTGGTTGTGGCTTATTTTGATTTGTTGAGGTATTGTTTTTTAGGTTTTCTAACTTATTATTCAATGTTGCCTGTTTCTTATGTATTATACTCTCTATTTTATCTCTGCTGTATTTTTGCATGGAATCCCATTCTAATGGTACTAAGTTTATTGATGCAGAATGGTGCGCTGACAAAACGCTGAAACATATTGTGGTGTGCACTTAAACAGAGGCTTTGAAAACTGAAGAAATGGGAGCATTTTTAAGTATGCTGTACATCCGTTGTGCCATAGGAGCGAAGGGCTTAGAAATGGATTAGCTATGGTCAGTGAAGTAGGGTGTTCCTTTTCTAAAGGCAACAACGGCACGTGACAGATTCAAGGAAATAATGCGATTTTTTATATTTGATCTTGAATCTGCAAGATCAGAAAGGATAAAATAAGCTTGATTTGGTATAATTTCATTGCAAATGCACAATGTAGCTACATACCAGTGCCATCGATTGTTACGGAGTGTAACGGACGTATATTAAAATAGTGCATTAGCGAAGTAAAAAATTAAAAACTAACCCAGTGCCGTTGAATGTTATGAAAATATAAATTCGATTCATTATCTGAAATGTACGACGTGACTGAACTTTTAATTGAGTGTGTCTAATGATATAGAGTAGGAGGAGGAATTAAAAGGTAAACGTACCTGTTAATAGTTACTACCTAAGGTGTTGTCTGTGAGTAATAACTTGAGTGAATTACAGTGATTAGCATAATCATTAGCAATATGGCGGTTAATATGTAGTTGATAAATGTGCTCCGCAATATTACAGTCAAGTAATCAGGAAAACCGTAAGTCTATAAATATATCTTTGTTGGAAGTGAGTAAGTTCCTCACATTACATAGATAAGGTTTACTTTTCACACATCATTAATAATTTACGTACGTCACATATTCATACTGAGAGTCAATAGAAATTCACAGCCACTAAGATTGCAGGATAGGGCATTTAACTACAAATTTTTTTTTTTTTTTTTGCTAGGGGCTTTACGTCGCACCGACACAGATATGTCTTATGGCGACGATGGTATAGGAAAGGCCTAGGAGTTGGAAGGAAGCGGCCGTGGCCTTAATTAAGGTACAGCCCCAGCATTTGCCTGGTGTGAAAATGGGAAACCACGGAAAACCATTTTCAGGGCTGCCGATAGTGGGATTCGAACCTACTATCTCCCGGATGCAAGCTCACAGCACAAATTTTTTGCCCTATAAAACACGGGCAATTGATATCAGTAAAAGAATAAATAAAAATGGATATCTCACCATGCCAGCATCATCATCATCTTCTAATTCTACCAAGACCAGCGCGAAATAAATTGCGGCAAATGCACGAATCCAATAACTGCTGAAGATGCTGTAGGCTGTGAAGGAGAATGCCAGAATTGGTTCCATAAGGAATGTGCTGGCATTACCAAAGGGGAATCTGACATCTTAAAATGAAACACATGCAATCTTATGTGGTTATGCACTCTCTGTAGGTCCAAGATTCAGACTACAAAACAAAAGGTAGATGAAATGTCAGCATTCAGAAGGGAGATGGAGGAATCAAACATGCAAATTATGAACCAGCTTGAGGCATTCCAGGAATTGTTGTTAAACAAGGTAGAAACTCCAATAGACATTAAACTTGAAAAGAAAGGCATACCTCCGAGTCCAAGTCATTCGAAATCAGTCCCAAAGAAATCCACGGGAATATCCTCAGCCCCCAAATCCAATTGTCAAAAGAAGAAAAGAAACAGAACCTTTCAATACAATAACTCAATACGCTGATTTATCTAAAAAAAAGAGAAGATAGTGACATGGAGCCAGAAGTATGGTATACACAAGAACGCAGATGGAAAAACAGGCAGACAATAGTTAGGTAAAAAACAAGAAGAAAATGGGGAATTGAGAGTGGCAGAAGGTAAAGCCTGGATTTACGTAGGAAGATTGCAAAGCAGCACAACAGCTGAAATCATCATAGAGTTCCTTAGGAGAAACAGTATTAAAGGAGAGATTGAATGTGAGGAGCTCAGAGTGAAAGGAAACAATAAAGCCTTTAGGTTAGGATTGCTGTTCAAATACCATGAACTGGCCAACCAAGAAAAGTTCTGGCCACAGGGACTGAAAATTCGACAGTATGTTTTTCAGAGGACCAGGATTGAACCCAAGGCTGTCGACCTGCATGACTATTAATCAAGCCAAGGAAAATAGTCAGGACAGTTGCTTAAAGCTGCTATTATGGAACATAAGGCCTGAAGAACGCTCTCACTTTAATACCAGAAAATATGTTTTAACTCCTTTGATATAGTAATTTTAACTGAAACATTCTTAACGACGGACTGGAATATAGATGGATTCTACAACTACACTACTCCTACGCAGAACAAGCTCCACTTGGTAGACCTAAAAGTGGCATCTCATGCTTACTTAAAGCGAATCTATCTCCCTTTGGAGTGATACACAATTTGTCTAATATATTATTAGTAAAACCAAAGCAATTCGCATTTGCCAGCACATACTTTCAAGATTACAACATAGCAGAATTTATTATTGATGAGATCAATCTATGTTTAAATAAAATTCCTAATGACGTCACAATAATCCTAGCGGGAGATCTAAACTGTTGTATCGACATTCCAGACCACAAATCAACCACAATTTTGGACTATTTGCAAACTGAGGGATTATCATTAATTAACGATAGCAAAATGAAGACATACATTAGCTACAACAGTACTAACTACATTGATTTAGTTTTTACAAATATGAGGAACATAATACCAACTTCCCAGTGAACAATAAGGAATACTGCTAGGAAACATTTACCAGTTGTAAGTAACGTTTCTATGCGCAGCGTGGATATCAAAGCAATGGATAGAAAAACAGCAATCTCTAGGAAAATGAATCCAGCGCTGCTAACAATGGATGATCAAACACAGTAAGGAAAGCCCTAGATGAAAAGAAAATTAATGAGGCGACTGCACTAGAAACATTAACAAAAAGCATCACAACTATGGTACCCATTGTTCAAACAAAATCTAAACCATGATTTAATGGGGCATGCTACACAGCTCGGAAAGAAGCGTTAAAACATCTGCACCTAGCCTTAGATGCTCCTTCAGATTCAAACTTACAGGAATATGCTAGAACGAGAAGGATATATAAAGAGACAGAAAACAATGCCAAGAGGACCCACCAAGCAGAGGAGGAAAGGAAATTTGTGGATGAAGTGGAGAAGAACCTATTCAAGGCATTAAACCCAAGGAATCCGAGATTTTCTAGACACATATCGATGGGTATTCCACAGGAATACTGCAGGTGAGTAATATCTGCCCAATAAGGAATTCATATACAACCTATGATTTGCCTGAACCAGAAGAACTTTTCTCGGAAGAAGTAGTATGGACTGCCATATATAACTGCAAAGATATTAAAGCATGTGGCCCTGACGAGATTTTCAACGAGGATATCAAAGCACTAGCCCCAGCGTTAGTGGGATTATTAACAGACCTTTTCAACAAATGTCTGAAAACAGGATGCACTCCGGAAAATTGGAGAAAATCTACTGTGAAAATGCTCTATAAAGGTGAAGAAGATGTTGGGGACCCCAACAATTACAGAGGAACCGCCCTAGAATGTTCACTTTTTAAAATACTCACTGGACTTATAACTACCACTCATCTTTAACGGATGATTTTCTTCCAGAAGAACAATTTGGCTTCAGACGGGGTAGGTCCACTCTTTAGGTTATCCAGTGTCTTCAGGAAGATATAAAGACAGCCCTGTCAAAGCCCAAGGGAAAACGACATGCCATCTTCATTGATTGCACGAAAGTATTCGATACTATCAATAGAAATATAATCATAGAGAAATTGGAAACTTTGGTCGGTGATCAGAATTTTCTATGCAAGACCATTAGGAATATGATAAATGACAACTTTATTGAAATCAATGATGGTCTTTCTCACTCGAAACCTATAAGACAGAATATTGGAGTCCTGCAGGGTGACCCTTTGAGTCCCCTTTATTCATAATAGCCACAGCAGATGTTATTCAGTCCATGTACTCGGGAAATCCAGATAAGCTGCAAATGTACAGTCGTCTGCCAAATTATTACACTCACAAGGAGAATAAGATACTTTTGTTTATCTTGGAATATATATTATATACGAACTGGTGAATAATTACACTTCCTGTATTGTATGAATATTTTACTTGGTTTACAATGAATTTTCTGGACAAGAGCAATTTGACAATCACCAATTTTCTTCACACTAAACTAACTACAGTATCCAAAACTTTGTGAAGTCAATCTTATCCGCACTCACTCAAAACTCTTTTTCTTGTTATTTCCCAGGATTTTCCACGATTCGTTTACCCTTTCTATCAACATAATTGGCAATAACTCCATATGCCTTAATATTGTTTCTTCTGTGTCATCCAAATGTTTTCCTATTGGGTTCAAGTCAAGAGAATTTGCTGGCCAGTCCTAGACATTCATTTCATGATTATATGAGATAGCTGTAGCTTAAAACTAACCCATTTTGATCAGTCTCTGTTGTTCCTTAAACAAACTATGGACGTCTTAAAAATTGCAGCACCCACCAGTGAGTATAATAATTGGCAGACCACTGTACATCTACGCGGATGATATGATGTTAACGTCAACATCACAGGAAACGCTTCAAACATCCTTCAATCAACTGTCAGACTGGGTGGAAAGAAATAAACTACTCCTAAACGAGGGAAAGACCGTGTCAAAGTCCTTTAGAAGAGGTGGAAAGCAAGCAGTCTTTCTATACAAGTCACATCAGATATCTACTGTGACCAAGTTTAAATACCTAGGTGTAACATTCCAAAGCCAGGGCGATGTATGTACCCTACCCTACAGATAAGGTAAATGCAGCAATACAATCAGTGAATGACATAAAGCAGCTCAGCAAATTATCCCTTGAAACAGCTATTAAGCTGTTCAATATGAAGGTATCACCAGCCGTTACATATGCTCTACAAAACATCTGGACATATCTCAGAAAGAAACAATTAATATATATTGAAAGTGTAAAAGCAACTTTTCTCAAAAAGGCCCTTTGCTTGTCAAAATTCACGCCATTCTGTCTCGTATACGTGCTAGCCAGAGAATTATACTATACAGAGGAACTACAGTCTAAGATGCTACTTCCAGCTACATTAATGCCTTACAAGATTTATCGGCAAAGAGAGCAGAAATCTGGGACGACTTCTTTACCACAGATGCGATGTTCCTGCAAGACTGGAAACGAGCAACGTTGTCAAGTAAACTTTCATATATAATTATTGATGAGTAACTCTTTCCTCCTAAATGTTGCTGCAGATTTACACAGTTCATAACCTCAAAATCAGATAAATACAAACAAAAGTATGTTGAAGTAGGTTGTGAAAACTTTTCCTTATCTTGGAAAAGGTGATACTAGACCCAGTGGTGAGTGACTTGGTGACTTTTGTAATAGAGAAACTGATGTACAAGGGAAGAAATACCACAGGCAAAAGTTTCTTTTATCTCCTTGTCTCTAGGTGAAACCTTGAAAACCAAATCAACTACCCTTGTCGGTAATATGAACAAAGCTTATATGGAAGTACCAGTCTTTGTCAAAAAGAGGCAACGGAAAAGTTGTGTACCACAGCATTGTTGAAGACCAATGATGCTACACTAACGCTGTATGAACAAAAATGTTCTTCTGAGTACTCTTGATCATCATCATCATCATCATCATCATCATCATCATCATCATCATCATCATCATAATCATTTCCCTTTATCCAGCTGTATCCGTGGGGGGAAAATATGGTTCCTCTCCACTTTCTTCAGTCTTTCCACCACTCCTCCTCCAACACTGTGTCCCAGTCCAGGTTTCTTTCTAAATACTGCGTTGGATTGTATCCTTCCATCTCAATCGTGGTCGTTCAAGGCCTCTCCTTTCTTGCATTTGCATTTCCATCACCCCTTTTTTTATAATGCTTCAGATATTCAGATTGATGGTGGTGAAAAGAACAAACCAGACACCATAACTTCTTATAACCGATCTAAATATGGAGTTGATGTGGATGATGAAATGTCCCATAAGTACCCAGCAAAAGCACCATCCAGGCGATGACACTTTAAAATTTATTGGATTTGGCAGGAATAAATTAATAGATGGTGAACAATGCACTAAATGAGACCGAGCTTAATGTAGAGAATTCATTCTGCAGTTAGGAGAGGAACTAGCTGAAAGTTATGCATCAGGTAGGGTGGTAAACAAGACCTGACATCCCAGAAGAAATTCCTGACAGACAAGAGAAGCGCACTTGTAGTAAAGACTAACTGTTAATGTTAATGTTATTTGTTTTTTTTACGTCCCACTAACTACTTTTTGGTCTTCGGAGACGCCGAGGTGCCGGAATTTAGTCCCGCGGGAGTTCTTTTACGTGCCAGTAAATCTACCGACACGAGGCTGACGTATTTGAGCACCTTCAAATACCACCGGACTGAGCCAGGATCGAACCTGCCACGTTGGGGTCAGAAAGCCAGCGCCTTAACCGTCTGAGCCACTCAGCCCGGCTAAAGACTAACTGCACTCGAAAAAAGTCATTTGTGAAATCCAGAAAAAAGGTTTGTAGAAAATGCACAGCCAAAGACCATTACATAAGCTCCTCATGTGACAGTAGACTGTAAAAGCAGCAACACATGTTTGAAACTTGTACTGTACTGCACTTCATGCTTTTTAATTTTCTGTTTAATACTAAATATGTTATAATTTTCAAGAACAGGCCTATAATATTTAGTGATCAATAACTCTATTCCTTAATCAAAAGTCACACAAAAGGAAGGTGGGTCATAAGTGACCCATCCATGGTTCTAGGGCTGAGCCAAACTCTCGTAGTTCTAGTGTTAAAACTGGACATTATGTCAGGCTTTGTTCACTACTGCTAAAAATTACGTTTCAGAGAATTTATCTGAAATCACAGCAAAAGCATCCTGTTCTTCATAGTGAGGGTAAACATTTGCTTATTTCTCAGAAGATATTAAGTTTAGGAGCCATATTTGTATTTTTTGTTCTGATGCATACTACCTCCACTCTGAATACTGGAAACCTTTTCCGGAACATCCTGCATATTCATAACCTTCGCCCAGATTTCAATGTAATGTCAGCTTATAATTGGTGCATCAAACATGGTTAATTCATACATAAATCCTGACCATGGCCCCCAAATTATCAAAATGTTTATTTATTCAGTTCTTTTTCATCATTCTTTGCAATTTTTTTAAACAACTGTCATTTTTCTAATTTTGCGTAATTATTTTGTATTTTTAGCCAATCATTTTCTTCATTTCTTATTTATATGTAATCTTCCACGGTATGGCGTCAGTATGTAGCCATTTTCATGCATTTTCTTTGAGTAATGCACATATCCGAGTACCACTGGAACTTTGAATAACCATGAATACTCAAACATCAGAAGTTTTAGAAGATTAGTAGATGGCCGTAAACTACCTCAGTATGTTATATTTAAAAGCAAAACATTACCAAAGAACACCACATTCCTAACTGATATCCAGAGACGAAAGTGAAATTAACCACTCTGCTTGAGATTCTGAATAAATGTTAATAAGCAATCTTTTTATTTTTTTATTGACAGGGTACTGTACGATTATAATGTATTTTTTCTCCCAAGTTTCTTAAATGTAAACAATCTAGCTCCTCTGCAAGTGAAAGGTCTACAGTATTGGTAAATTATGAACAGAATATAAACTAATAAATAGCTTCTGTGTACAGTTTCAATCATTCTTTGTTTTTGTACATTTGTAAATAAGTTAAAATCTCTTGAGCGTATCCAATAAAATATTTTGTCAGATAAGTTCAACAACACAGGCAACATTACTAATTTCATACAGTTTGCATTACTGTGTTACTGACAAGTGAGGATTGTCGCAGGATGGTCAACGATATTATAGACATTGTTGCTGTGTAGCATGGGTCAATGCAGGCAATCCCAACATCAGAATCGAGCAAGCAGCATGTTGCTTCCAAGACTGTATCCTGACTTCTCGCCCCTGAGCAGAAGGAACATCGTGTCACAGTGTGCCACAACCTCAGCAAGTGTGTCACATATGATCCATCCTTTACGTCCAGGATCATCACTGATGAATCTAAGGTCTAAGGGTACGACTATGAGACAAAGCAGCAGTTGCCCCAATGGAAGAGCCCATCATCTTCTGCCAACTTTTTCCTTTTCCCAAAGCTGAAGATGCAGCTGAAAAGTTGCCATTTACACATTACTACCAAGGTTAATTATGAATTGCAAAAGGTTCTGGACTCGCTGACACAAAATTAGTTACAGGCTGCATTCCAGCAGTACCAGAAACTGGGGGACCAGTGCATAGCTGTGCTAGGTGACCATTTCGAAAGAGATGATGTTCAAACTCTTGGTACCATATTACATAATGTGCCTTTTCACCAACAGGGATAGTCCAGGAATTTTTTGATCCAACAATGTATGCTGTAGAGCCTATGTTATGTGCCACAACAGGAGCCACAAAAGTTGTGTCATAATAATGCAAGATTGGTGAAGGCCTCAATAGACTGAAACCTAGAAAGATACCCGACCAGGTTATTTCCCTCTAGGGCTTACTCAGGGAGGCAGCCTGCCCCTAAATACGTGACTCTTCACATTTATCACTTTAATTTTGGGAACAAACAACAATCTGGTGAACACGAGAACCAACCTACAATCACCACCTTCATGAAATGATCAAAGAATATGAGACAACTATCAAAGTATATCCCAGTTATTCATTGTAGGCAAGGTTCTTTCCAAAATTCTGCTGAACCATCTCCAAGTTGTTTCTGAAAAGATCCTTTTTGAATGTCAATGTAGTTTTTGAACCACCTGACACACAGCATGACAACTTCAGGAAAATGTGTAGAAAAAGAGAAACCTCTCTTTTCGGTACATTATGACGTGGAAAAAGCTTCTGGTTCTGTTCTAAGATCTGCTATGTGTGTATGCTGAGATGCGATGACTGCTTTCAGCATTTTGTGGGAATGGTCCAGACATTCCATGATGAGATGTCTAGTTTATCAAGATAAGATCTTTGAAGCTTTCCCAATTACACATGAATTGGAACAGGGCTATTTATTTGCTCTGTACCTGGGTGCCATGTTCCATGTGATATCATGGATGTCAGATATCTTTTGGTGGAGGACTGTTTCACTTATACAGACTTCACTAACAGACATTAACCAGCGTTTCCAGGACAACTGAAATGCAGTAGGCTAATGATTAGAGCCCAGATTTGTATGTACAATAAAATAGTAAAATATGTGCATGGTAATGTGCATGAAAAACACAAAAATATGCACCACGGGATGAAAAAATAAAAAAATCAACTGTTTATTTCATGAGAAATCTTACCTTAGTCATGACTGTTACAGTATGTAAGGAAATTTGTCTTGCCTAACACCGATTGCATGACATCATCATCATCATCATTTCCCATTATCCAGCTGTAGCTGGGTAGGGGCAAATATGGTTTCTCTCCAATTTCTTCAATCTTTCCATCACTCCTCCCGCAACACTGTGTCCCAGTCCAGGTTTCTTTCTCTAATAATGCATTGGATTGTATCCTTCCATCTCAATCGTGGTCGTCCGTGGCCTCTCCTTCCTTTCATTTGCATTTTCATCACCTTTTTTTGTCATTCTTTCATCACTCATTTGCTTTATGTGCACAAACCATCTTAAATGGCTCTTCTCTATTTTATCATTCATTTTTTCCACTCCAATTTCTTCCAAAATTTTCTCATTCCTTATTTTTCTCTTCTACTCTTCTGTATCATACTCCTTAAGAACTTCATTTCGGCTGCCTGTATTCGACTCTCATCCTTCTTTGTCATTGTCCAAGTTTCTGCTCCATAAGTTGTTATGGGTACGTAATACATCTTGTGCATAGTTTCCTCTGCTTCCATTGGCACATCTTTGTCCCATAACATGTTTCTTACACTATGAAAGAAACAGCTTCCAGCTTGAATCCTCTTACTTATTTCAGCACCAAGTCGAGCATTCTCCATTAATTCACACCCCAGGTATCTGAATGTCTCCACTACTTCCAGGGCCTTGTCTGCAAGTCTAATCTGACCTTTCCCTTCTTTCTCCCCTCTAGTCATAACAAAAGTTTTACTCTTTTCTACACTTATTTTCAATCCACATTCTTCGATCTTCCCATTCACAACATCCAACTGTTCTTGAACATTCATGTCCTCTTCTTCCCAAATCACAATATCATCTGCAAATAACAACATGCCCATTTCTCTTCCTCCATATGTTGCTTTTGCTGTTCTCATGACGTCATCCATTACTATTGTAATCTCTGTCTCAGCCCACTAGTGATTTTGAACCAACTTGTCCTGTCAACTTGTGTTTGCATGCAACTACAACATTCCTTGTACATTGCCATGATCATTTTTATTAATCTCTGTCCAATTCCTTTTGCATCAGACTGTCCCAAACTTTAGTCCTGGGAACACTCTCATATGCCTTTTCAATGTCAATGAATGTCATCACCATATCATTCTCATACTCCCATTGCTTTTCCATTGTCTCATAATGAAAATGGACCCTATTGCTGACCTTCTACTTCTGAAACCAAACTGATTTTCCTGTATCTGATTTTCAACCCTCAACCTTATCCTAATTTCCAGGATCCTCTCCATTATCTTAACAACATGAGATATCAGAGCAATTCCCCTGTAGTTCTTCAATACTTTCTTATTGCCTTTCTTGAAAATTGGGATGATTATTCATTTTTGCTAATCCTCAGGGACCTCCTTATTTTCCCAAACAATCTTGAAAACTCAATATGTCCATTGCAGACCTACAGCTCCAGCTGCCTTTATCATCTGCACTGAAATTTCATCTATTCCAGCAGTTTTATCATTCTTCATCTTTCTTACTGCCATTTCAATTTCATTCATTGTAATTTCTTTATCCATTTCTTCATCAACTAATTGCCTTCCCCGGTGGTCCATTGAACGACATTGGATGACTCAGTATGGTCACAAGAATCAGAAATAGAAGCCGTAAGAGGGTCCAACACCTCTCCACTATCCTGGTTAGACTGGCCTTCGATCTCCAAAGGAAACACACGTTGTAGAGGGCGAGTCATTGTTCCCTTTTCTGTTCTTGTAGAGAAGGAAGATACCTTGCCATTTCAGAGGTAGGAAAGGGAAACGTTGTGGCTCGTCCTTCTTTGGAATTGGATCTCCTTGCTATTAATCATAACTTGATGTTTGGTGTCTCAAACGAAGTGTTCTTGCAGTCCTTCGCTGCTATTCTGTACAATGGTGATATGCAGCGAAGGGTTCGTGTTTTAATAGACAATGGATCACAACGCTCCTATATCATAAGTAGCTTGGCGAGAGAAATGAAATATAATGTCATTGGTGAAGAAAGTCTGATTCATTCTCTGTTTGGAGGCGGTAACCTCGGATTGGTGAGGCACCGATGTTATAAAGCTCATCTACGAGGGTTAGATAGAGACTTCGCCTGTAGGTTTTCAGTACTGCACCAAGCCAACATCGCTTCGTTTATCCCGTTGGCCAAGCCCAGCATGGAAATGGAGGAAGATCTTCAGCAATTAGGTTTCAAGCTCATTGAAGACATGCCTGGGCCGATAGATATACTGATAGGAGCTGATATAGCGGGCAAGATCTGGTCTGGGAACAGAGTAATTCTTTCTTCTGGTGTTGTGGCTGTTGAAACTTTATTTGGCTGGACTCTAATGGGCAGTGAGAAGAAGACACCTATTGCCAGCAGCTGTACCAACCTTGCCACGACCTACACTATGACAACTATAGCTGACGGGGACATTGCTGATCTATGGAAACTTGAGGCCATTGGTATCTGTGACCCAGCTGAGAAGCAGGATCGAAAAGCTAAGCAATTAACTGTTCTGGAACATTTTAAGAGTAGTTGAATATGTGGACGGTCGATACCAGGTTCGACTTCCGTGGTCCCTTGTTTCAGAATTGCCCTCCAATTTTGAAGTGGCGGAGGGACGACTGATGAGAACAACAAGAAAGATGCGCCGTTCCAGCAATTTATTTGAAGATTACGATTCAATATTTTGCAAATGGTTGAAGCTCAACATCATAGAAAAGGCGAAGGAGAATGGTAAGGGACACTACTTACCCCATCGTCTGACGCCTCTGCAAAAATTGCTGGTTTTCCTTCTCTTAATGAATGCTTGGAACAAGGACCGAATCTTATTGAACTGTTACCCGACATTTTGATGCGATTTCGAGAGAAAACCGTGGGTGTCTCAGCGGACATAGAGAAAGCCTTTCTACAGATTGCGATTCATCCTGATGATAGAGACTATCTCAAGTTCCTGTGGTGGGACCGTGACGGCAGGTTAATGACATTGAGATACTCCCGCGTGGTTTTTGGGGTGACCTGTAGCCCTTTCCTCTTAGCCGCAGTTCTCGATCACCATCTCAGTAAATGTGTTGAGAGTTATCCTGTAGAAGATAGTGCAATGTTGAATAAGTTGAAGACCGGATTCTATGTCGATAATTTAGCTATGAGTGTAGACAGTCCTTCAGAGGCTGAGTATCTGCGGACTCTTGCTACATGTGTTATGGCTAAGGCAGGGTTTAATCTCAGAGGGTGGGAGTTCTCAGGTGACCCTTCTGAAGAGTCAGCTCCTATGCTAGGACTAAAATGGATTTAGTGGTCCTGCAACTTTGAGTTTGAAGCTGATGTTACAGAACCTATGGGAGAAGAAATTGGACTGGGATGACCCTATAGATGACGAAAACGATAAGATTTTTAAGGCTTGGCTTCACAACTTCCTCTGCTCAAAGAAATAATCATCCCTCGAAATATGGGGACGTCTCATAATCGTTCACTGCACCTTTTCGTTGACGCAAGTTACAAGGCGTATGCTGCGTGCGTATTTTTGCGCAGTGAAACTGAAGAGGGAGATATCAAGGTCAATATGGTGATGTCTAAGTCGAGGATTGCACCATCTGTGAAGCTTACGATGCCACGATTAGAGTTGATGGCAGCTACCATCGGGGCAAGACTGCTGAATTCTGTTTGAGATGCCATTGGTTGGACCACCGAACCCATTCATGCATGGAGTGATTCGAGCACGGTGCTCGCCTGGATACGAAGAGAAGAAGAGTGGTCAGTCTTTGTCAGGAATCGTGTCAAAGAGATACGAAAATTAACTCAGGGGGTTGAGTGGAAGCACATTCCTGGACCTTTGAATCCCGCTGACCTCCCTTCTAGAGGATGCACAATTGAGCATCTCGTCGCTTCACATTGGTGGGATGGGCCCTCATGGTTGAGACAACGTCACGATTCTTGGCCTCTGTCTTCTTGCACATACGTTGAGGAAGAAGTGGCCAGTGAAAGGCTTAAGAAAACTACTGTACTCCTCGTTGCGCAAAAGGACCACGGCTGGTTGTATCGCTACTTCAGCAAATACGAACAAATTGTTCGTATGGTGACCTGGATTTTTCGGTTCAAGCATAATGCCCTTTGTCGGAATGAGAAGAGGCATGGGCCATTGTCAGCAGAAGAAATTATATTCGCTGAGAGTACTGTTTGGAGACTTGTACAAGAAGAAACTTTTCATTCAATAGATGACCACAGGATCTGCAACCTTTCTCCCTTCAAAGATGAAGCAGGTCTGATACGTGTAAAGACGCGGTTGACGGAAAGGGATGATGCCTGCTCATTTGCCACTCCTGTCGTGATTCCTCATGACCACCCGATTGTGAAGCGTTTCATTCTCCATCGCCACATAAAGGAAAAGCATGTTGGTGCTCTTACGCTGTGGTCAATTTTAAGAGAAAACATGTGGATACTGAAAGGACGTCAGGCTACACGTCAAGTAGTGAGAAAGTGCGTTGTCTGTCGTCGCCATGCTTGTAAGAATTTCGACGCTGATTCTCCACTGCTCCCTGCATCCAGAGTAAATGACGCCGCAGTGTTTGAGGTGTGTGGGATAGATTACGCCGGTCCTCTCATTCTGAAAGGCGGCCAAAAGGCATGGGTAGCCCTGTTCACGTGTGGAGTCTACAGGGCGATACATTTAGAGATTGTCACGTCTCAGAGTACCGATTCTTTTTGTTAGCCCTGCGACGATTTATTGCACGTAGAGGAAGACCGAGTGTGATTTACTCTGACAATGCAACTTGTTTTCGAGGTGCTGAGAATACTTTTGCAGCTCTTGATTGGGATAGAATAAAGTTGTACTGTTCAGTTGAAACAATTCAATGGAAATTCAACCCACCGACTGCCTCATGGTGGGGAGGATTCTATGAGAGGATGGTTCAAAATATTAAGCGGGTTCTTCGACGAATCTTGGGGAGAGCAACATTGAACCTGGATGAGTTGTATACCGTTCTCTGTGAATGTGAAAGCATTGTCAATTCAAGACCAATCACTGTTTTATCGGAAACCAATCAAGATCCTGTTGCCTTGACACCGGAGATGTTCCTCAAAGATATTCGCAATAGTGGAACTGGAGATATCGACGAAATTGAAAAGAACCAGGTGGAGCGTCGTTTACGTTATCGACACAAACTCAGGGAGCAGCTGAGGGCTCGGTTCCGTTCAGAATACTTAGGCTCACTGAAGTGGCTTCATCGCAAGAAGACTCGTCTGCCCTCAGTAGGAGAAATCGTGTTAATTGGTTCAGATGATACCAAAAGAATCTACTGGCCACTTGCACGAGTAGAAAATATAATTCAGGGACGTGATGGTAATATACGAGTTATTCGGTTGAGAACGGAAAAGGGAACAATGACTCGCTCTCTACAACGTGTGTTTCCTTTGGAGATCGAAGGCCAGTCTAACCAGGATAGTGGAGAGGTGTTGGACCCTCTTACGGCTTCTATTTCTGATTCTTGTGACCATACTGAGTCATCCAATGTCGTTCAGATACCGCCAGGTTTTAGTATTGACCCTCAGGTTACTCGATCTGGAAGACTGGTGAAAGCGCCACATCGTTTAGACTTGTAGAGAAGGAAGATACCTTGTCATTATGTTTAGTAATTTTCATTTCAGAAAATTAGGTGGGAGGATGTGGCAGCACCAGCGTGTATCTCAGAACTTTAATTGTACTCTTTGGATCTCTTTGGTAGGAACGAGTGTCTTTGTTTTTTGTTGCTTGTGTGTGTAATCTCCTTTATAATATAAAACCTGTATGTTTTTGAAGATCTGTTCACATAGTATGGGACGGAATAATAAAATATAGTTTATAGAAAAAGCATAAAGGGGATATCTGATATCTGCTTAATCGTAGGATATATGACAACTGTCATTAGTTCTCCTGTTCAGAAACTTCTGAAAATACTCTCTCCATCTATTTCTTATTTCTTCTGGCTTTGTTAATATTATGCCGCCTTCATCCTAACGTATCCACACAGACGCACACGAGATGCTGTCAGTTGGTACAATTAATTTTATTCACATATATACACTAATTAACACACACATAACCTTAAGCACAGTATCACAACAGACACTTCACTTCGAGCATATCAACAAAGTTGCCATTATTAAAAACAACTGAATAACATAGCACATAGAGGTTACAACCTTGGAACACAAATAAAACAGACGACTACGCACAAGCATGTCACTTCAATATGGAGACTGCATGGAGACTGCATTTACGGCATGTCAATACAACAACTCTCTTCCAACAACTGGCAATGACTAACTTCAGTAACTCACAGTAACTGACTTCACTGTCAAGATCGTCTCTTTATATATATCTGGCCAGATTTCTAGGAAAGAAAAAAAACCTACCTTCTGGAATATTCCAGAGTGTCCAATACATAGATTACAATGTATGGAATATTCTCAATTGCTCTAGTGCCTTATTACCATTCTGGAAGATACAGTGTTTCACAATTACAGATTACAAATTATACAGGTAAGAATAAATTAATTTACAGGTATTTACATTAACTGATCTCATATGAATATCTACGTATGTCACTTGTTTCATGACATAACCTCACAAATAGCGTGATCATATTGTCCATACATATAACTTAACTACGTAAATAATACTAATACTAAATGGATCTAACACTTCACAGCTATACATATAAGTAATAATAATAAAATAATAATAATAATTAAAATAAGTATTGTTTTCAAGTTATACCCGTCATTGCACTTGCGTCAATCCTTAATAAATCTGCTGTTTTCTTGACTTCTCTTTTTGTCTCTTAAGATAGACCTACCATACAATAATTTCTTGCTGCCCTGCATATCATCTCACAATTTCTATGTGAATAAGATCCAGCTTTTTCTCTTTTCTTCCTCCACTACTTTCTTGGCCAAATTCTTTGCCTCCACATAATTTCTTCTACTTTTTTCAGTCTTAGGTGTTTTCTATGCTTTTCATACCATTTTCTTTTCCTTCACTTTAATCTTTACCCTATCATTTCACCAGTGTGTCTCTTTGTCTTTCAAATTTCCTGATGTTCTACCACATACCTTTTCTGCACATCCAACCAGTGCTTCCTTAAATCTTTTCCATTCATCTTCAACATTCCCCATCTCCATCCTGGGTACCAAGGGTTTTATTTCCCTTTGATATTCTTCTTGTATGCTTTCCTCCTTCAACTTCTATACTTTAATTCTTTTTTTCTCTTCTTAATAGGGTTTTTTCAATCTTTCCCATTTTCAATTTTCCTATCACCACTCTTATTATCTCCACCACAGGGTTCATCAGGCATGTCTGTAACATCTAAAAGGTTCTTCCGGTGTTCTTTCTCTATGATTATATAATCAATCATGGTCTTTGCTCGTTGTCTCCCCAACCATACCTTGTAGTCTTCTGACTGTTCTTCTTCCTAAACCAGGTGTTTCCAACAATAATTTGGTTCCTCATGCAAAAATCCACCAACAACTCGCCTTTTGGATTTACATTTCCATATCCAAAGGGCCCTACAACATCTTCGTTTCCTTGTCTTTCCATTCCAACTTGTGCATTTAGATCTCCCATCAATAGCATTTCCTTATCTTCTATCTGTCTCTCCACTTGCTCTAAAAATACCTCTAGATGTTCATCTATTTAACCAGTTTGTGGGGCATACAACTGAAATAGATCTTTCATGCCATTTTCAAACTGGAGTCATCACCATCATCCTATCGCTGACACATTTTGGAGATTCCACATATTCTTGGATTTCTTTTCTAAGTATGATGGCCACTCCATTTTTTTTGCTTTAGGTCCTCCGCTGTAGTACAGCCTGTATCCTTCTTTCAGAAGAATCTCTCCTGTACCCCTCTTCTTGGTCTCACACAGTCCAAGTATGGCTATATCTTTTTCTTTCACGAGGTCAACAAGTTCTTCTGTCTTTTCCGTCAGTGTTAGGACATTTACGGTCACAATCTTGATGTAGTTTGGTGCTGGTTGCCCACTTCTTACAGTACCCCCAGCACCCAAAGAACTGCGAGTCGCTTTTTGCAGGGGACACCCTAACCTTTTCAGAGGCACCATATCTGTTTTATCCATATAGGCTATTGTTACGATGGGTGTTACGATTAGGCTGTCCCTAACATAGAGACAGACACCTTTTGTAGCCGCTCATCTGGAGTACAGACGCTACAGGTTTGCCCCTTCCGTCATCTCCACTGCACCAAAGTTCAACTTCTCCGCCGTAGATGGCGTAGAGGACTTCATCCACAACCCAGGGCAAGGACCCTCCATATTTATGACACCTGGAGAGAGGGTGTCCCAGCATTTTAAAGCCCCCAGGAATTGGGCTACCTGTTGGTCTGCGGATTGTATTGGGTATTTCAACCAGCCCTACATACTGTAGGGGCCCCCTATCCGCCACCTGGGGACGCACTCTGTAGGGGTCAGGTTTCCCTGGTTACTTTTGGGGTTAATCTCACCCACAAAGGCTGAGGTTATTTGCAGACAACTCATGGAAATTCTCTAGTTTTGGTTCTAATCTTAACTGTGTAATATTTCACAAGAAGCATGGGTATTCCCCTGTTATACAGACACAAGCTAGTTTTTAAATGGTCTTTTATTTTATACCCCTGCTGGGCTGAGTGGCTCAGACGGTTAAGGCGCTGACCTTCTAACCCCAACTTGGCAGGTTCGATCCTGGCTCAGTCTGGTGGTATTTGAAGGTGCTCAAATACAACAGCCTCGTGTCAGTAGATTTACTGGCACGTAAAAGAACTCCTGCAGGACTAAATTCTGGCACCTCGGCGTCTCCGAAGACCTTAAAAGTAGTTAGTGGGACGTAAAGCAAATAACATTATTATTATTATTTATTTTATACCTAATGATTGCAGCCATTTAATTAATAACTAATAATCAGCCGATCAATGACTGACAGATTGTAGAAGATCATAAGAAGAATTGGAAGAACCTGCATCAACAAAAAACACCAGATAGATGGACAGTGGCAGATAGTGCCCAGCAAAGTCGTGTACAAAGAGTTGGAAACCATTACTGATCCTATGCGTAAGATGAGACTAGGATTCTTTGGACACAATCTGAGAATGCAGGATTCGAGACTTCTGAAACAACCGGTACAGTATAATCTCAACTCAAAAAATACAACAACAGGATGTAAATGGATCAGAGAAATAAGAGAGGATCTGAAGGAAATTTGTCTTATGCCAGAAGACACTAGAGATGAGATGAAATTAAACAAAAACATCTAGGACACAAACATCTACTTCACACTTAAAAGAAACAAACTTGCAACACAAATATTTTCAACACCAGAAAGGGCATGAAGATTGGAACATATGAATAAGTACTGGGAGGACTGCAAGGACCAAATAGTCCCTTCAAAGAGACTTGGATAATGGACTGACTAAAGTGATCCTATGCGGCCATAAAATTAGAATAAGAAGAAGATGAAGACACAGTCAATGACAGAAAGGGGACAAGTAATAAGTTAATAAGACAGTTATGAGTAAAACATACTTTTTTTTATTCAAGATCTAAAATATGCACTTATATTCATTATCATACTCTGATCAAATTATGTACCACATACCTTTAAATACCAGTTTATTAAAAAAGGAACAAGCATTCTGTGCACAAATTCAGCTTCTACTGATCCAAATTGCATCGCCTGCTTTTATTACATCTGAGGAGATGTGACAGTCTATCAAATGTTTCAAGAGGTCATGTAATCATTTTGGCCTAACCGTACATGTTTACAAAACCAAGTTACTAAAAAAATCTGCCTCAGAGACCACCATCCCGGATTCATCATCAACCTAATACAACACTGGAACAGGTTATTCACTTTTCAGACCTTGGTAGCATCTTGTCTAAGCAAAGTAATTTTTCACAGGGCATGAGAACAAATTCCAAACCAAGCGAGTTGGCTGTGCGGTCTAGATCTTGTAGCTTTCATTCGGGATATGGTGGGTTCAAAACACCGTCAGCAACCCTGAACATGGTTTTCCGTGGTTCCCCAGGAAAATGCCGAGTATGGAAGTGAGGTGTGGACTCCATACCACCAAGAATTTGTATATTTGATCCCTTTCACCACCAGAAACTTTGATCCATTATGAATAAAAAATTGGAAGACATTGTCACTTATATTGCTTGAGATAACTTGCCTGAACAGTGTCATAAATATAAACCCAGAAACTAAGAAGACACTTGCAAAAGAACCTCTCAGTTTGGTGCCAGTCCACCTCAGTAACTGTCTGTCAGTTTGAACGAGGATAACAGAGATGAAGAGAGAAAATAACCGGTACACAAACTTTGGTAAATGTAACTATGCTCTACCCCATCCATAAGTGCAATTTGAACGGCTGCATGTTTATGCAAGATGTATCCAATTTGCAAAAACACTCTACATTTTTTCCAATGTTTGGTCTGATCTCACTGTGAAGCTGGCAATGCAGTTATCAACTAATCTGGATGGTACCCCTATCTGCTACCTGGGGGTACATCCCCTATGGAATAAGGCCTTTTAAAAGTTATTGTTTGCTCCATTTTGCTCTAAAGATAAGAAAGTAAATGAATTAATTCTGAACTCATTTTTAAACAGCAGAAAGCTGAAAGGAGATTAAAAAAAAGCAAAAAAGATACCATGCTGCAGAAAACTGGACTTGGAGACTTTCTCCTCTCGTTCGTCATCATCTTCTCCAGCTCCAGTGTGAGTTGCTCCAACACTGCTAAAGCTAAAATAGAAATAACATTTCATAAGTATAAAAACAGACACCGGTAATTAAATTTTCACAAAAATACAAAGCAGTAGGAATACATTTCCATAATTAAAAGTGCATAAAATAACACCAAAAAAACCTTGATTACAATTCTGCTTACAATAACAGTCAAGAAGCAATTCATACCATTGAAAAATTACATGAAATTGCCATCAAAACAGAGCATAACTAACATATTTCTCTTTTGTGTCATTCTTATCCACCGAGTACCTTGTGTGTCCCTGACTAAGTAAGACATTCTTACTTTTTGTTTCTTCCCAATTTAGTTTTGAGATTATGATGACGACGACGACGACGGCGACATCAACAACAACAACAACAACAACAACAACAACAACAACAACAACAACAACAACAACAACAGCAACAATGATGATGATGATAATAATAATAATAATAATAATAATAATAATAATAATAATAATAATAATAATAATAATAATAATAATAATAATAATAATAATAATAATAATAATAATAATAATAATAATAATAATACTTTATAATCTCTTAGATTAAGGGTCAAAATCCTGGATTCAATTCCAGACCTCACTGCAGTGTTCATGCGGAGTGCATATGACCACTGTTGATGGGGTCCGTCCGTAAGCCGTTGCTGTTACTGTTCAGTCTCGTACTGAGAAAGTAATCAGGACATTGGAAAAGGAAATTGCAGGAATAACCCTTGGCAGACTACTTAAAGATAGAATTCACTTGCACTGTCTGGCCATTGCAGATGAAATAGTGATCCTTTCCAACAGCAGTTAAAAAGCAATTCATTCCATTGAAAATGTACACAAAATTGCCATCAAAACAGGAATTCAAATCTCATATGAGAAAACTCAATAAATGGAAGATGCTTTATGATAATGAGATGGACAACATATGATAACTAAATTCAGCAAAATCTTTCAGGTGAACCAATTCAAATATTTGGGAGAAATTATTCAGCCCTCTGCTTTAAACCGCGAATCAAATAAATAAAGAATTTTCAAATTACAGAAAGCGTACAGGATCACTTGGAACAGGTACAATAAAAAATCAGTGTTTTTGGAAAATCCAATTAATGGGGGTTAAATAGGGGTGACAAATGGGGTGAATTTTTAGAAAGTCTATATCTACAGTATATCTCAGAAACGTAAAATGTTACAGATGTAAAAATTAGTATTTGGAATCTCCTATAAAAGTAAACTAACATAGGTGATTTGTTTTTGGAAACTCCACTTAAGGAGAACTAAAAAGGGGATGGAATTTTAAAATGAGCATGTCTACAGTATATTTCAAAAACTTAACACGTTACAGAAGTCAAAAATGATATTTTTTATCTCTATTAAAAATAAAGAAACATGTATGTTATGTTTTCGGCCCCTTGGGTGGGGGGTAAAAATGACTGAAAATGGGGTTGAATTATTTTTATTAGGATACTGATATCTCAAAACTGAAGATATGACAGACGTAAAATTTGATATTTGGAATCTCCTTTAAAAATAAAGAACTAAGTATTTTTTTATTTTTGGAAATCCGCTTAAACATGTCTTATACATTTTTACCATACCAGCTATGGTAACAGAGATATTCATGAATTTGGATTTTTGCTGCTAAGTCCGTATCAAACGCCAAGCCATGAGAAAATGGGTAAACGGACTTCAATGAAAATTGGTATGTAAAGTCAGGTAATAAGGAACTATAGCCCTTGTTGCAATTTTTTAATGCCTTTAGGGGTTGATTTAAAAAAAAGTGCATTTAATTATTAACATTTTGGAGTATTTGTACGAAGATTTATGTAAACAGACGGGTTTAAAACGTTTCCCTCCCACATAAACTTTGAAGCCCTTTAGGGATTGAATTTTGAGAAAAACCATCTTAGTGAGTATCTCCATTATGAAATGAAACCACTGACCAAATTTCATATTTACAGCTTCAGTGGGTTTGGCTTGGCAATGGTCGGTCGGTCGGTCGGAACATATTATTTTATATACAGTATGTAGATTATAATGGTTCATGGCGTGTGTTACTGTAGTCACGTCCTAGTTCATGAACTACGGGCAATGGCTGAGTGGCCTAGTAAGTGGTCCTGAGAGTCGGGATACCAGCTGTTATGGAATGGGAGCGGGCATCTCGGACATGAGTCACGGCCCTCCTTGTGCACAGGCGGCTAGGACTTGGATTTCCCTAACCTGTTAGAGGAGAGATCCTCACTTGTATTATGTGTAAGTAGCATCCTGCTTCACAGATATTTCACAGAGTACGCTCAGAACATTCTAAGCAAACCTTGGACCTATGGAAGTAACGGAGTGAGGTACAGGTGAGGGACTCCTTGCAAACTACTTGGTGAATGAAATGGAATTCAATGGAGAGCAATCAATATAGAGAGGTGTAACCAGTTGAACTAACTTAACCATTTGTAACAAGTTGTAGAGCATGTAAGTGAGCAGTGTAAATCCATGTCAGCTATAGTGAGTAACTAGGTGCTGGTGTTCATGAACGCTGATGTGAATGAGGAGAGAAGACATCGTGGGACGTGAGTTGGTGACTGGACCAGGAAAGATGGAGTATCGAAGGAAATCGGCCAGTCATGGACTGTGAGACTACTGTAGTCTGGCCCAAGGTCGACGCTGTGCAGCAAGAATGAGTACTCAAATTCAATTTATTAAATAATGTATGCTAATGTAATTGTAAAGGTGATAGGTTAATTTCATTACTATGTGAATTCAATTTTTATTTGTAAATAATTTAAAGTAAGCATGACTAGTGAAGCAGTTATTTAGTTACTTCTGGAAAAATAAAACAAAGAATTCTTGGTTCACAGACATTACGAATGATTTAGAAGATTTAAATTTAACAATGCTCCAAAGTGAAGGCAGAGAAGAGAAGGGAATTCTAAGGAATAAACATGATTCAAACTCATAACATTTAAACGAAGGAAGTACACCATTTCCGACAACCAAAGCGCAGCCAGGTCCGACAGGATGAAGAAGTCTTGGGAGCGGAAGAAGAAGCTGAAAAGCTGACTCTATTTAATACTATTAGACTTTAATGTATATGACTAATTACAGTACTCCAATGAACTATGTAAAAAAAAAAAAAAAAAAAATCATGACCAGTGTTTAAGGTCATCTTGCGAAATCACTCATTTTGAATTTCAGAAAATATTACAGCTAAATCAATTACAGTATATTTTCTGGTGTTGTGATACAAGAATGGAGAAAACATATACTGCACCATATGATTCAATTCGAAGAGTTATCAAATTAAAATATTTTGTAGAATATATTGTGAATATGCACAATAACATTTTAAATAACTGTTTCAACAAGGAAACTAATGGACAATATTGAACAAATAAGCCATCCTTACCTTGAGGACTGTGATTTCTGACTACTGTTCCGCAAGAAGAACACTTTTTCTGCAGTAGGGTTTGGCCATGAAAGTATTCCTTTCTTGTCCACACAACACAGAGCCTAAAACATACCGACCTAATTAACTGTTTCTTTAAATTGAAGGATGAAGCATATAATAAATATCTGTCAAATATATATATCAAGAATGAATACCAGTATTCTGATTTTGATCAATTAATTATCTGAGAGCTTAAACTACTAAATCAAATTCACAATATTGGTTCTTAACCCATAACAACCACACATGAAATATGTTACACTTAAGACACACATGGGTGCATGGGACCCGCTTGGGAATTTTTGTCACTTACAGCAAAATTATTCTAATAAAATATCAGTCATAACACCTTTGAAACCTTTCCTTAATTTATTAATAATTTAACATAAAATTGTTTTGAAATATTCCTAGTTAAAAGTTCAAAAAGGAATTTCCAAAATAGCTACACACACACAAAAAAACATTATTTCGAAAAATATTTGCTGCTTAAAAACCTATCAGTGTCTACTAATCATATTTAGGTTACATAAAGTAAGAATGAGTAGAAAACTGAAAAATTAACTTAATTATCACATTAAAAAAGAAAAAGAAAACAGAAAAAACTGTACACTTCTTTTAGCAGTCACATAACAAGCTGAAGTGAAATAGAATGGTACCACAGAAGAAATTACAAATAATACAGTTTGTCACTTCTACCACGTACTGGTAGTTGGCATCTCACATAATCTCTGCCGTATGTTATTGTCTACTAAATCTGTTTTTACCGTAATAAGCGTTAGAACTTACACTGGACCAGTATCTGCAGTACCCTCCACTTCATCACTACTTTTATCAGAGACTGAATCGTGTTCACTTAACTCATATTCACTTTCTGATGCACTAAAATCTTCAATGTCACTGGACGACTGATTTAAAAGTTCTAGGATTTGTTCTTCATCAATACTGTCTGCCATAACTATAGAAAACCTACTACGCCCAGTTAACAAGAACAGTTACACTTAAGACACACATGGGTGCAGAGGACCCGACGACTGTTATTCTAAGCAGACCGGGCATGACAGTAAACAGAACACAGTGACACCCCAAGGCTAACTGAACAGATGAGCATACACAGTCGCATAGCTCCAGGCTAGCAACAGCTGAGACAAAATAGAAAACAAAATTTTGCTCGGGTCCCTTGCACCCATGTGTGGCAGTTACGGGTTAAGTGTTTTAGCTCAAATTATAAACGCTGACTGGCAAGGTTTAAAAAAAAATGTAATTCATGTTTACATGGCCAGTATGATTAAGATTTAATTTTACTGTAGAATAAGTCTCTCATTTAATTTCAGTACAATAATATCAAAACTACAAAAGCCAGCAAAAACACAAAATACTGACTTAGAAAGAGAAAAGTTCAAAGAGTCTACTCAAATAGCTTTCAAGATCAAATGGCTAAGAATGAGTGGTGTGAGCATCTGCCATTTTGAGGTGAAATTGGAACTCTCAGTATGTGGTAAAATTAGTGGAACTCGGAACTGTGAGATCTATCATTATCTGTAATAATATTTTTAAGAAAACTTGACAAGGTGTATGAAAATTTCTGAAATATTAGAGAATTTTGTGAATATATATGAAAAAAAGACTGAGGGATATAACAGAAACACAGTTAGAGGAAGAACAATATGGTTTTAAACGAAATAGATCAACAATAGACTTAATATTTACAGTGCGAACAATAATGGAAAAACATTTGGAAAGGTACAAGGAAATCATATTTCTAGTTTTGGATTTGAAAAAGCTTATGATACAGTTAAGAGAAAACATGTACGGGAATGCCTACTGAAAAGGAATGTACCAAAATCATTAATTAACAAGATAAAAATGTTGTATCATGAGAGTAAAAACAGTGTACAAGTGGGAAGTGGTGACTCTGAAACATTTTATACAAAAAAAGGTCTAGGGGCTGATGACCTAGATGTTAGGCCCCTTTAAACAAGCATCATCATCATCATCATCATCATCATCATCATCATCATCAAAAAAGGTCTCAAGCAAGGAAGTACACTGTCGCTATTATTGTTTATAATATTGATGGATGAAATCAGAAAATGTGTAAAACAGAATATCAGTAGTGATGAAGTGAATGCTTTGGTATTTGCAGATGATGTGGTGAATTGGGGAAAGGGAGAAAAGGAAGTACAAAGGAGACTGGACATTTGGAATGAAACTCTGAAGGAGTTTGGAATGGTAATTAGAAAAAGAAAACTGTAGTTATGCACTGTGGAAAAAAGAAAAAGAGACGCCAAGTAAACATAGATGGAGAACGGATAATTCATGTAGAACAGTTTACATATCTGGGTAGCATTATTAATGGAAGTAATGAAATCAACCCTGAAATTAATAACAGATTAAGTAAAGGTACAACATTTTATCATCAAGTCAGAGAGCTTTTATGGGATAACGAAGTACCCAAGAGAACAAAATTAATATTATATAAACAGTATTTCATACCAATTGTAACATATGGACTAGAAACGCTGGTAACTAACAAGAGACAAGATAGTAAGATCCAAGTAGTAGAAATGAAATTTTTAAGAACATCGATTAAAAAGACAAGAAGAGATAGAATACAAAATATTAAAATCAGAGGAGAGTTAAAAATAGAACCGTTAGTACAGAACATACAGAAAGCAAGACTGAGATGGTTTGGAAATGTAAGAAGAATGGGAAAGGAACAGGTAGTAAGAAGGGAATTGGGAAGAAAAGTTAAGGGAAAGAGACCAGTTGGAAGACCGAGAAGAAGGTGGATGGATCAGAGTTGAAAGGACATTAGAGAAGCTGGATTGGATGTGGCGGAATTAATGGAGCAGGAAAAGTGAAAGGACAGAAAGAAGTGGTTGTTGTTTTTTTTTTGCTAGGGGCTTTACGTCCCACCGACACAGATAGGACATATGGCGACGATCGGATAGGAAAGTCCTAGGAGTTGGAAGGAAGCGGCCGTGGCCTTAATTAAGCTACAGCCCCAGCATTTGCCTGGTGTGAAAATGGGGAACCATGGAAAACCATCTTCAGGGCTGCCGATAGTGGGATTCGAACCTACTATCTCCCGGATGCAAGCTCACAGCCGCGCGCCTCTACGCGCACGGCCAATTCGCCCGGTGTGGTTGTTCTTGCAGGCTTAAGAAATGATCTAAACTGCTTGGGTATTCCATGAAAGGGTTCCTGACCCAGGACAAGTATTCCAGATGGTTGAAAATCAGTGGCATAATATCTTCGTGATTGTTTGAGTCTAGAACTGAGATAAGGGGAAAAATATTTCAACACTATCTATGTTCCATGCATTTTGCACAACCTTTAAAATGGTACCCTAAAACCTCAGTTGCAAATTGCTGGTATAAATGGTCAAATCAATCAAGAACACTAACTTAAAATGGCATCCTTAGAAATGAAAAAGTTTACGTCAAGCATATTAACAGCCAGGAAAAATGTTGTATTTCAAACACACAGTTTATCCTATCGATAAAATCTTTCTGAAATGTTGTAAACTGCACTTTCTATATGAAAAGCGAACTGAAGTCATCAACTGCACTTACTGTAATGACTATCAACTCACAGTGACAGAGCCCAGGACATGCAGAAAGTTAGCAGACCGAGAAAGGATTTCACCTCGTCCTTGGAACACTTTCAACGAATAATGCCACACATCCTTCCATCTTATTTCTGGTGCAGCATGCTGTGGTTCTGCTAGGTCCGTTTCTTCAAATGGATCCACTGGAGCCTGCAGTGCAGATGTAGAGAGAATTGAATACATGATAAAGAACAATTTTATTCCACACAAAGTGAAGGAATTAGATAACATACACGCTGATCAAGTGGACCGTGTGATTTATATCTTCTAGAACAAAATAATGAGGTCATGCATGAAACCACCCCATAATAGCAGAATAATTAATACAAAATACAAACCAAGATACTATTTTCTATGCACAGTTCTATCATCCATTCTGGTTCTTACAAACATTATATGAATGTATGTAATGGTAATATTAAAAGAGGAGTATAGTACACGAACCTTTTCTTGAGCCCTGAGCTCCATAGTGCTGAATGGGAACTAGGGCTCAAGAAAAGGTTCGCGAACTATACAGACAGCTAGCATAATGCCTACTGTAGTGCCGTTGTGTGGTGTTGCCAGAATTTTGCATTCCTTTCTCTTCTTGCTCTCATGTTTTCTTCATTCAGACTGCTGTATTCTGTTGTAGCATGCCAGGCGGAGGACTCCTCGGCCTCCCTCTCCCTCGATGAGTATTTGTCATGCTCAAAATAAATAATATATTAAAATATAATAAATAATTGTAATGTATTAGTATTTAACAATACTTTTACTTGATTAATAATGGCTGCAAAACAGAAACAGATATAGAATAGCACTTACACTGAACCATTTGTGACAAAATCTAACTGAGAAGTGAAAGATATGGTAATTCCAGGTGAACAGCAGGTACATCTCCATGGTGGCTGCAGTGGGTCTGTCCACATCTTCATGGCAACCATTCCCCAACTCCTTTCTGTCCAGCAAGGTAGGCAATAAACTGACCCTCCCTGTGATAGCTGTCAGAAAGCTTCTTTTAATATTACTACTACAGAATGTGTTCATGAAGAACAGAGGTTTTCCTGGGGGGGGGGGGGGGGGCAGCACAGAAAACTTCTTTTGAAGAAAATAAATTAATATTTTTCCATCAAATACGTATTCTAGTAACCTCCTTCGGTCCATTCTCCCAACAAGTCTTTTTCCAGTTTTGTCTCCCGAGTGTCTATGGAGTGAAGCATAGGTTAAATTCTTAAAGGCAAATTTTTGTTTCTGAAAACATCTATGTAAATTAATGTGACTGGAAATAATTAATTTAGTTACATATTTTTATAAACACTCTGGATTTGAAGCTTGAAGCTGATACTTTGTTGATGTATGATATAAATTTACATTCACGCTCTAGTTTTCGTTCAGCTGAATTTTGAGATGTTCTCATATATTCTACATTATTCTCAAACATAACTGTTTCTGAGAAAAATTTTATGTAGTGAGACATGAGCACCAAGATTTCAATAGAATGAGCTACTATCATTCAAGAAAGGTTGCCATTGAAAACCACATTATAATACCCCCAACAGTCCAGAGGTGGAAGCAGTACTCAAGGAGTTGAAGAATTACAAGGCCTGCAGAGAAAACCAAGTTTTTTCAGAAATGTGGAAATATGCAATTGGCACAGTTTGGACCTCCCTACACATGGCTCTATCAAAAAATTGGAAAACAGAAAAATTCCCTGAGCAATCCAGATAGTTACAGATGTATACCTCTCTTGGTCTGCACATACAAGATTATCTCCAGAATTCTACAGTATGTAGGATAAAAGGACAACTAAAGCGAGAATTATGTGAATAACAGGGAAGCTTCAGGCCTTGGAGAAGCAGCAGAGAGCAGATCATCATTTTAGAATTAGTCATGGCACATTACAGGAAACAAAACAAGCCTGTTGCAATAACCTTAGTGGAATTTAAGAAGGCTGTATCCATAGACCTACAGTACTGAAAATCGTAAGAAATATTGGACTCCACCCAAAATGAATTGAATTGATAGAACTTACTTTAATGAATACAAAGTCTATAGTCATGCTCAGAGGGTAATTTTCCAAACAAACAAACAAACAAACAAACAAACAAACAAACAAACAAACAAACAAACAAACAAACAAACAAACAAACAAACAAACCTTCTTCTTTTCTGTCATTCCTCTCTATTCAGCGCTTCCTTTTTTGTCCAAGCTCTTTAAATCAGATCTTCGGTTATTTTATCTCCTCACCTTAGCTTGGGTCTGCCATTCCTCCTCCTTCCCAGTACCTCCAATATCTGCACTCTCTTTCCCCACACAGCCAAAATCCTGAGTACAACCTTCATGCCTGTCTGATATGCTAATTCCTTATTCAGTCATTTCTTGAAATGCATCATCCATTTTAGCATTAGCATTTCAGCCACCTCCATTTTCTCTTCCTGTACCTGCCCACGCTGCTGCTGGTCTTACCACTGTCTTGTACAGCTTCCTTTTAATCTGCTACTTACATTCCAGTCATACAACATCCCATTTATTCTCCCCCAGTTCTTCCATCCACACTGGATTTGATGGGAAACCTCAGCATCCAAGCCTTCATCTTTCTCCAAGCCTGATCATAGGTATTTAAATCTTTGCTGTTTGCAACCTCATCCCTTGAAGTCTTCCTGTAGGTTCTTGGTCACCATGTATTTGGTCTTTCTCTACAAATTTCCATTCCTTTCTCTTCCAGTACTTTTACCCATTCTTCCAGCTTTGCTCCAGTTTATCTTGTAAACAATGAGGATAAAGAACAGAAAAAGGGAGGTTGTACAGTGTCAAGAAATGAGGACACTCAAGCCATTTACTGGGAGAAACTTCTAGGCAGAACTCTTCTGGCCCCCGAAAACACAAGCATATCAATAAATGAGCGCTAAACGACTTTACTCCTCTATGGGGCACCGAAGAAAGCATGATTAAATGACTATGATCCTCTACGGGAGTGAAGGTGCTATCAAACTCTTCCTCCATTCTTGTGGTATTAATTCCTGTGTCCATATTTTATCCATTAGGTCTCATGCTATATTGATATCATCCTCTCTCAAGCACTTCCACACCTTCAAGAAATCTGTATGGTCAAAGAGTCTTACCATTTTTCATTTTTCTTATTGCCTGTTCCACTTCTTTCACTCTCTCCATCGATGGTCATGGTCAGGTCAGTTATCTTGCCATCAACACCTTTCATCTGTTTGACTGATGTAAAATCTTACTTCCATTCAGCATGAACTTGGCTATTGTCATCAGTTTTAAAAAAAATCCATCTTTTGTTTCTATTTCTTCATATTCCTCACTTATAGCCTTGGCTTTGGCTTTTGCTTCTGTCACAGCTCTTTTAGCAATTTAGCTATACTTCTTCAACATGGAAAATAAATGTCTGTGGCCTTATAATTCATTTACTTTGCATGAGGAGTGAGGCAGGTAGTGAGATAATGGCTTTAGAATTTGAAAACTGGTCACATCTGCTGAGCATGAGCTGTTGAATTTTTCCATGTAGTTTTTGTACCTCTGCCAGTACTTCTTGTGTTTCAAGTTTCTTAAATAGCTAAGAAATATCTACAAGGTTTGATGAAAATGATGAATATGTTTCTGTTGAAAGTGAATTCTGATATTACATGATGTATTTCTGCATCAAGTCATTATGTTCCTCCTACCTTGGTCTTTACACTACTAACACGTTCTTTTGTACAAACATACTGTGGTGGATGGGCCAAAATGCTGGTTCTGAGGTGGAAGAAGCAAGCCACTCTGGCCTCACCTAGGAGCGATCAACGCCACAGCTGGGCCATAGGCCGTCCGCTGCATGCTGACCACTGGAAGGAGGGGTCTTGTAGTGGGATGTGCTGGTCTCTCTCTGTCACTAGAATGCCCTAGATCACTAGCAAAGAATATTCACCATCCAGAGAACTCTGGAGATCTCCCACACTCAAGAGACATTTTAGCTTCTAGGCCAGGCCAATATAAAGCAGAGAGACAGCCGAATTCAGTGCTGTTGTGGAGTACTGAGTATTGTGTGCGAGTGTACTGCAGTGGAATACATCAGAGCAGAGTACTGCATGTGTTTTACTGTGAAGTACCAAGTACTGTGCGTGTACGGCTGCAAAGTACTGGGTACTGTGTGTGTACTGCCATGAAGTACTGAGACTGTGTGTATTGTTGCAGAGTACAACAGAGTGGAGTACTGTGTGTGTACTGCCATGGAGTACATTGGAGCCCAGCACTATGTGTGTATTGCCGTGAAATACTGAGTACTGTGTGCGTACTTCTGTGCAGTGCAGTAGAACAGAGTACTGTGTGTGTTCTGTCATGAAGCATCGAGTACAGCATGTGTACTGACCTGGAGCATTGAGTACTGCCATGAAATACAGCAGAGCAGAGTACTGTGTGTGTGTGTGTACTGCTGTGGAGTACTGAGTACTACGTGTGCACTTCAGTAAAGTACCAAGTACTGCATGTGTACTGCTGTGTAGTACTGAGTACTGCGAGTAATAATAATGTTATAATGTTATTGGATTTACGACCCATTAACTACTTTTATGGTTTTCGAAGATATCGAGGTGGCGGAATTTAGTCCCGCAGGAGTTCTTTTAAGTGCCGGTAAATCTACCGACACGAGGTGGATGTATTCGAGCACTTTCAAATACCACTGGAATGAGCCATGATAACATGCCAAGTTGGGGTCAGAAGGCCAGTGCCTCAACCATCTGAGCCTGGCAGTACGGTAGTACTGCGTGTGTACTGCCGTGGAGTGTTGATGGTGTTTGTGAGATAACTGCCATGAAGTTGTCAGTCTGTCAATCACAGCAGAGTCGAGTGAGTGTTTGGTATAGCGTGGAGTTGTTCTGTAGTGTCCTGGAGTTGGAGCTCTTGTGCCTGGCTGTAGCAAAATGAGCATTGTCCCTCTGGTGCACAGCATGGGAGTTCGACAAGGGTCGGCAAATTATAATGAAAGAGGTCTGTTAGTATGTACGACTGACGAAGAGTGCTGGTGGCCGTTAAGGCAGACAGTGCATGTCATGTATAATTATGAAACTGTGTAATGTATACCGCGTAGCTAGTGTGACTGTGTTAATCTGTAAGTGACAGAGTGATGTAAACACTCTGGACTTAAGACTACACGAAGCCCAAGACCGTGCAAAATGGCGAGCCAAGATTAGAACAGCAGACCCTGCACCAGCAGGAAAAGGCTAGGAAGAAGAAGAGAGTGAGCAAACTGTAAAACTGGTGTGACTGAGTTAGCATAAGTTGAGAGAGAACAAACTGGTGAATGAGTGTGTTAGTGTGTAGGTACTAATAATAAATGAACTGTAGTCATAGAAATAGAACAATACCCTTGTGTCTTTTTTTCCTAACCCCAAAATGTAACAATACATATACCTGAACTGTTTGTACATACCTGAATGTGGGTGGTATTGTGAATTAAGGCATGAATATGGCCCATCCCCAACCAGTCGAGTGCTAGCCACGCCATGGGGAACATGAGAGGTAGTAAAGGCAGTGTAGCTGCCACAGGCAAGACTAGGAACATCTCCGTCCAATGACCGCTCTCCACCCACATACTAATGTAGAAGAATCTCAGCGTGTTTACAAGTAGTACACACACCTGCAAATAAAACCACAAGCATTATCCAATAAACCATCATTCTTGGGGATATAGTTGAAAATTACACAATTTTGGAAGATGTTCCCATACATGTAATTTATTTTTTCAGCAACATCCCTCCTCATAGCACTACAACCCCGATGGGCCTTGTCCTATCAAGCAAACGCTGCTCAGTCATAAAAGCCTGAAGATTACTGATGTGTGGTTAATGTGACGAATCCTCTTGGCCTTTATTCTTGGCATTCTAGACTGGGGATGCTATCTCATTGTCAGATAGTTCTTGACTATGCTTGTTTAGGCTGCTGAGTGGTACTCAAACTAGCCCTCTAGTCCAGGTAAGAAAATCCCTGACCTGGCTGCGAATCAAATCAAAGTGAGAGGCAGACTCGCTACCCCTACACTGCGGAGCTAACGGCTTTATCAATGTGGTTGTGGTAAATTAACATTTCTGATCTTTAAGCACCTGCATAACAAATCCTAGTCCAGATCAACAGATACCAACTTTGTTTCATATTTAAGGGCGATGTTTCTTAACTATAAATCAGAGCTTAGGACAGTTGAAAAACAGAAGGAGTATATCTCTCAATGGACAAGTATAGTTTGAAATTGGTAGATATAATATCTTCTGTTTTTCTTTTTCCCCATATGAAAGAGACAAACTGCAGAGAATCGTTATATTTCATGAAGACTATGTTCTGCAAACTGCAGAGAATCTTTATATTTCACATGTCTTTGTTCCATATTCTATTGATGAAATGATATTTTACTTCATCACCAGAGGTTTACACAGCACTATTGTATTCTGAAGAGAAATTTGTGTCACCACTTTTGCTCCGTATCTAATGTTTTCCCGTCCGTGAGTTCGAAAATAGTCAATAATAAGGTCATCGGAAAAATCAAAGATGGGGAGAGGAAATATACTCTTTTCTTTTTTTGGCTAGTTGCTTTACATTACATGTTATAATTCTCATGTTTTGGTCCATAATGAAATCTACAATGAAGTCAAATAAATATTAAAATTTATTTATTCCACCTATTCAATACATAGAGATTTTAATTAAGAAATTAAATCTTAAATAAAAATTTTATAGGGACATGTTTCACCTTTTAATTAAGGGCATCTTCAGCCTTAATCTCAATCTGAAAGGTAATTAATCAGGTACCTGATTGTATTAAAATTACATATGAATGTGAGGATGATGTTGGAAATAAAAAGGACTACATCAAAAAACTGAAGGTATTTTCACAAACAAAACTTACACAATAGTTAATAAAGATTCCACAATAAGAATCCAACGAAATTTAAAAACATTATTAAAAAACTCTACATTTCTACTAAATGAACAAGAACAGCAAAAACTAATCCTTATGAACCCTAATACTCCCACAGCAAGAGCCTTACCTAAATTACATAAGAAATATATACCTATACGTCCAATCATCAATTGCAGAAATAGTCCAGCATATAAAACCTCCAAATATATCCACAACTTTCTCAAAAAACATTACATTTTTAACAATAAATCCCCAATAAAAAATTCAGTTGATTTTTGTAATATTTTAAAAGAATTCCAACCACACTATGTGCTCTTTCGATATTACTAACATGTATTCTAATGTACCAATCAATGAAACTATAAATTTTATCAAAAACAACCTCACTAAACACAGTAAACTTAGCAAGCTCGAATTAGAAGAATTCTTAAGACTCCTAAACTTTGTTCTAAAAAACAACTATTTTACTTTTAATGGTAAAATTTACCATCAAGATGGCCTAGCCACGGGAGATCCCTTATCCGGCATCTTAGCCGACATCTATCTAGATTCTTTAGAACATGATAAACTTTCTACTAATATAAAAGGCCTTAACTTGTGGCTTCGATATGTAGATGACACTTTCGTAATTATTGATAAAGAACTCAATAACAGTACTGATATTATACATTTTTTAAACAAGCTGGACCAAAATATAAAATTTACTAAAGAAGACTAAGTCAATGGATCCTTAAATTTCCTAGACATCACAGAAACACGAAATAATGATAATTTTGACTTCCAAATTTATAGGAAACCTACTCACACCTCAACAACAATAAAAAATACTTCATTACAATCCAAAATCCCATAAACTGGCTACCTTTCACAGCTTAATTTACAGAGCCTTTAAAATCCCTCTATCACCTAAAAACTGAACTCACTTATATAAAAAACTTAGCAAAAAATAGTGGATATAAACTAGAAACAATTAACAATTTAATCAACAAAATCAAACTCAAATTAACAACAAAACTCATCCCTGACAAACCCAAAAAGAATAAGTTTATTACTTTCACATACAATAATCCAGACATTTACCAAATTTCAAACCCCATAAGAAAACAAAACTCTTGCATAACCGTTAGAACTTCCAACACTAACCAAAAATTATTCTTCAATCACAACACAATCAATTGAAACAACAACTTTTACACAGGCTCAGGCATTTACAGACTCGCATGCACACAACGTGGCGCCTCTTACATTGGTCAAACAGGCCGAAGCTTTCAAACTAGGTACTTTGAACATTTTAATGCCATCAAACACAACAAATTCTCAGCTATGAGTTCCCATATGAAAGAAACAGGACATCATTTCACCACTATAGATCAAGACCTCACAATTATTAAAAATGTAAGTAAAGGAAAATTAATGAATGAATTAGAAAACATCTATATATTTTCAGACCAATACTATAACAAAAATCTAAACTTCAATGATATAGTTGACGTAAAAAACCCATTATACAAAATTTTACCAAAATTACTGCAATCACTAAATTTAAATCACCATAACATTCTAAATAATACTAAATTATTATCTTCCAAGTCCCCATTAATCGCTTACAATCCATTTGCATTCAATGCTGTTTGTGTTTGTTCTTCCAATGACTGAACAAGCCAATTCAGGCATAAAACATGAGTCCACACAGATTACACTCGATAAATGGGGGAGGACAAGGCTGCACCTCACAAAGTATGTGTATCTGTCATTTAGATTCCTCATGCCTGTGATGCATTTATTCTAACAGTTCAACAACTGTAAAAGTGGTTCGGCACCAAAGTGAGCGACCCTTGGCAAGTGTGTCACAGGTTTGAGTTAATGTATGTAACTTTCATGGTTTATTTAAGCTGCTCTTTAAAACATTTCGGAAGGACACCATGGAGTCTTGTACCTGATGAAAGTTCACCATACAGGAATTGGTGAGGAAGCCTGGCATCGCTCACATGGCAGACGTACCCAGTCCACCAAAGCCGATGGCCAATGGTGGAGGCTTCTACACTGTTCATGTATGTTTCCTCAAGAACTGCAAGATTGGAAACATAGTTCTCCCACATGATATTTAAGATGGAGTGAGAAATATCCCAGACACAGATTGGCAGTTATCACTTTACAGAATCTAATATAGATGGTTGTTTTGTACTGAAAAGGAGGATCATAAATACTTTTTATTTTGTAAAGTGAATTCCCAAGTAGTCACAGGTCTCAGAAGAGCGACCATCACATATCTGCCACCAATGTGCTGGTCCTGACTACTAGTAGAAGCTTCTAGTTTCACCCAAAACCTCCTCCTACCATTTTTTTTTTTTTACAACTTGCTTTACGTCGCACCGACACAGATAGGTCTTACGGCGACGATGGGACAGGAAAGGGCTAGGAGTAGGAAGGAAGCGGCCGTGGCCTTAATTAAGGCACAGCCCCAGCATTTGCCTGGTGTGAAAATGGAAAACCACGGAAAACCATCTTCAGGGCTGCCGACAGTAGGGCTCGAACCCACTATCTCCCGAATACTGGATACTGGCCGCACTTAAGCGACTGCAGCTATCGAGCTCGGTCCTAACATTGTTATCACATCGCCATTGGACTTCAAAGAGTGAGAGGAGATATGGAGGAAAAAGTGCCATTGGCATGAATTTTTCTTTTGGGTGAATTCCACCTTTTTGCTGAGAGACCCCACACACTATGATCTCAGAGTCAAACCCTAAGGCACACATGAAGTGAGACATGTAAGATTAAACAATGAGATAGCAAAAGACTACCATAGATTTGTTGAGATGCGCCTTCACAGCCAGAGGCCTTTATAGGGTTAACTTGGGATATTTTAGGAAGCTGGGTTCCAGGACAGCAATTCTTTCAATATCAAAAAGGCAATTCTCTGCTCCTTCTGAAATCAAAAATCCTGACTTTTCTTGAGGGCTTTGTAAATATGGAATAGTTGAGTACACACTATTGGGTGCAAGACGTAGTCCGAATTACAGAAATGTTTTCCAGAATAATTATCTGAAGCTATAATTAGGAATATACTGTAATACATATACAATGTGTGTAATAGTTAAATAAAAACTAAATGAAAATAATTTTATGTGAAGAACTATACAGATATTATTGTACTACTCAGAGGTTATGAAATTCGACATATAATACAGACCTATGTTTTTCTCATTTTGCGGCGCCATTTACAGGCAACGCAAACCTATGGTGTTCATCACATAAGAGTACTAACCACAGGGACCTTCCACTATCCCGTGGTGTTCCTCATATAGTGGGTACTAATCACAAGCAAGGCAGAACCATGGTAGCTATCATCCCATGGTCCTGCTCATATGGTGGTACTAATCACAGGTACTGCAAAGCCAACCACATGGTGCTCCTGTGTGCTACTAATCACAAACCTATTTGGTACTTAATATAGTGGTACTACGCTCAAGTAAAAGCGGCCCATGATGTTCTCCGCGTGGTGGTACTAATCACAAGTAGTTTCATGGTTCCAAGACAATCATCCCTTGGTCGCCCCTTTTAGTCGCCTCTTACGACAGGCAGGGGATACCGTGGGTGTATTCTTCATCGGCGTCCCCCACCCACAGGGGGTACAAGAAAGATTCACTCCAAAATTTGCAAGATGGGCCCTTATGCTAGAAGACTACCAATACAAAATTGATCATAGACATAGGATGAGAAAGCAACATGCTGATGACTTAAGCAGACATCCAGCCCTTCATGAAGCTCATGATGGATTGCCAGGATAAGAAAACCACAGAAAGATGACAAAGGACTCAGAGCTATTATGGAGATCTGGCAACAGCATACCTAAAAAGACTTCACAATTCAAGCCAATACGTTCTTGCAAAGGTGATGAGATCTTAGTCATATCCTAAAGCATGCAGTATGAAATAATTAAAAATGTTTATGAGAGATGGCATTTTTCCATTAAAAGGGCAGAAGAACTCATTCAAAAGGAATTCTATATTCCCAATGCAAAAAGGAAAATAGAAAAAGCCAACTGAAGGAGTGGAAAATAAGGAATGTTACATCCATTATACAGAGAAAAAGTGCCACTTCACACTCACCATGTATACCAATTTTTTTCCCTTGGAATCAATGTCCAAATGATATGTCACATTTTTGCAGTTGTCGACAGTTTGACAAAATTTGTGTTGCTATATCCAACAAAGTTCATTATTCAAGGGAAGTTATAGCGATTGGGAAAGAGCATTCGCTTCATACGAATTCAAAGATTATTGTGATTATTGGTAAGTATGACGGTATCGAACATTTCAATTTTCGTGACCAAATTATACTCTAAATAAACTTTCAAAGTATCAGGCCGTGTTCAATACATATAGTACATATTTTGATCTGTATTTAATATTTCTTCAGTAACTTCTATATGTACTGAACATGACCTAATATGTTGAAAGTATATTCTCAGTATAATGTGGTCACTAAAATTAAATATTCATTGAATTGGACTACAATGGGTGACTTGCACGCATGCTAAGTGCGTGGCAGTAGTGCTGGATGTGCAGCTTAGATCTTTTCCAACAAAACAAATATGACCTACGTCACCAGAGCATAATTGGCAAGAGCATCCGACGTGAAGCCGGAAAGTTGTGGGTTCAGATCACACCGGTGTCCTATTGGCCATTTTTGTTCTGTACTTAACATCTCTTCAATATGTAGGCTACTATATGTGCTGAAAATGACCTAATATACTGAAAGTTTATTTTGAGTATCAAACATTTGCTCATTACCATAAGTTTACCAAGAGCAAATGGTTAGATTAAAAAAACCAACTCTGTGATAATCACCGCTCTGGCAAAACTTTCATTTGCAGAGCCAGAAAAATGGTACATAAGTGTAGAAGCTGTTCAAAGAGTGGTGGGTGGTAGTGGTGATAATGGTGATTATTGTTTTAAGAGGAAGTACAACTTTTACAAGTTGCTTTATGTCGCTCCGATATAGATAGGTACTATTGTGACGACGGGATAGGAAAGGGCAAGGAGTGGGAAGGAAGCAGCTGTGCCTGATGTGAAAATGGAAATCCACGGAAAACAATCTTCAGGGTTGCCGACAATGGGGTTCGAACCCACTATCTCCCGAATACAAGCTCACAGCTGCACGCTCCTAACCACACAGTCAATTCACTCTGTTGGAAGTACAACTGGGCAACCATCCTCTATTAACACTAAAAAATGGAATGGGCCCGACATTTCGAAAAATCGGAGGTATCGGCCAAAGACTGAAAATGGGCACAAAAGATGTGAAAGTGAAAGACTCCCTAGGCCTTGGAAACCTAATATCGTAGGGGTCATACAATAAAAAGAGTTCACCAAGGGAAGTCAGATAGGATAGATGTAAGTGAGCAGCCTGACACAATTAGTAATGTCAGGACTCATCTAAGGGCCCCATGGTCCTCAACCCTCGCTCTGCAAGTTAAGAGCCCCCGAAGTCCCTTTTAGTTGCCTCTTATGACAGGTAGGGGATATCATGGATGATACTCTACAGCCCTCCCTGCCCCCAAAGCCTTTAACTCTGTTTACCATCAGAGTTGAGGAAAGCAACAGGAAACTACCTCGCTTCTCATTTCCCTAGCACGCCTCTTCAGTGGTGCCTAGGCCATCTTTGACAGGTGATGGCAGAGCTGTTGAGGATCCAACCAGCCTTAGGGCTGAAGACTGAACATACAACCATCAGAGTATTGAAAGAACAGCTTCTGAGCTCTTGACTGGAGAGAGGATGAGAGACAAGATTTAATGTTGTAATAATTATTATTGTTATCATAATTCAATACAGATCAAAACCATGAAGTATATATCCTATGATCAGGATGTCAGCATCGTTTGAAGGAACATTTTTCTCTTCTTCTTGAACACTGAAGATCTGCGACTTAACTTCCTGTCAGACCAGGTCAGGAATGGAATGAAAGAAACCCCCATCTAGCAGTGAGGATAGGAATTGTGCCGGCTATCGAAGCCTTTCGCACTCCTCTGGGGCAATGATTAATGAATGACATGTGAAATGAAATGATACTGGAGAGTGTTGCTGGAATGAAATATGACAGGGAAAACTGGAGTACCCGGAGAAAAACCTGTCCTGCCTCCACTTTGTCCAGCACAAATCTCATATGGAGTGACCAGAATTTGAACCACGTAACCCAGCGTTGCGCTGCCGCCTGAGCCACGGAGGCTCTATGAACTAAGTGTAAAATCTGAAAATAAATTAGGCTCTAAATTCTTAGTATCTGGAGTATGCTCATTATCCAGACTCTTTCTTGCATTGATATTCATAGAACTGTTAGTTCCATCACTGCTAATCATTACAATTTCAATTGCAAAATGGGAACTGGTAAATGTTGATTCTGTAGTCAGATCATCAATCACCAAATCTACTTGAGTGGTGTTAGCAGAATGCAAGCCACCGGATGCCACTGTAAATAACCACCAGCTGATGCAGAACTGCCTGATGGCGTTTCCACATTGACCAACGTAAATAAAATGAAATGTTCCTGTAGTGCTTGTTAAAAACATGCTGAAATGCTGTTGGACATTGTCAGGACGGCACATGAAGATATGGTTAAAACTGACACATGCTTAATTTGTGGCTGGTATAAATTCGCAATTCATTGTGGTGCCCATGAAGTTAACCTGAATAAATGATAGATAAATAGAAGGAGAGAGAGAGTGTTAGTCAAATGGCATAGGTTATATAGACTTTACCTTTCGTTGCGGCATGTGGTGCATGGTGTATTGTTGTGTGCCTCATGCTAAGGGTTGTGTGAGTCAAAGGAAAAGGAAGGGGCGGGGCAAGGAGAGAGAGGCGGGGCAAGGGGCGAGGCAAGGGGAGAGGTCGGGGAAACGAGAGGGGGGGTGGTCAAGGGAAAGGGGGGAATTAAGGCGGGGCCGAAGGATGTGGGAACGAGATGGCTGCTGAGGAAGGTGCTGTGAATATTATGAAAACTGAGTTATGACTTGTTGGTTTGACGTTTCTAAAAATGGGAATTAGAAGGTCAAATAGGATATTTGGCTTTTCTGAAATGTCATTAAGATTATGATTCGGGTTAAAATATTGATCTATATGTATGAAGCAGCTTTACACTTAGTTCATCCCTGATTTAATGTTAATTGTGTGTTTATACATTAGTTTTCATGTCAATTGTGTGTTTTTACATTTGTTTAGTTATCAGATGTATTACATTAAGGTTGAAGATGCCCAGCCAAGGCCGAAACTAGTCCCTAGTTTAGTAATGTAATTCAATAATACTGCATAAGTTAATATAGTATTGAAAAAGGTGGACATTAATTTAATCATTATTACTGTGCTGACATCCTGCTTGACAGAACCAGGTTGGAGACATAGTCACTATCCAACACACCCAAACATAACCTAGCCTAAAACTGAAGTAGTAGTTCCTACGTTCCTACCATATCACTAAGGTGAGAGCCAACAGCACAATCCATGTATGCCATGAAGGTCATCATGATGGTCCCGGAGCAACCACTACCTCTATGGAGTTCATAATGCCCTGGACTGATGGTTATCAATCACCTAAGCCGGATGATATGCTGGACAGCCTAATGTCAGAAGTGATCAATGAGGTAGTGAAATTCTGGTGGACATGGCCCAACAGATGATAAAAGGCCATGACCTGGGTAAGGCAATAGGAGGCTCTTTGGACTAGTTGTGATTGTTAATGGATTGAAGTGCACAATAATACTATTTAAATACATATATATTTATTTCATTTTTTGTACCTACCTCATGAATAAATGTTATTCTATTCCTACATTTATACAGTAAGACTTCAATGCATCGTTCCCAGAAGTGTTGTTTTTCGTATTTATCGTTCGATTTATTTGGTCCCAAAAATGTTATAATCTGCTTACAAATTTATTTCTCTTATTCCACCTATTCAATACAATTGATTTTGATGATGATGATGATGATGCTTGTTGTTTAAAGGGGCCTAACACCGAGGTCATTGGCCCCTAATGGTACGAAATGAAATAACAAAAAGTTCAAATTCATCCACTGACCAAAATAAAATAAAAAATATCATGAAGAATGAATGGATGACATGAACTCGACAAAAAAAAAACAAAAAAAAAAACAAACAAAAAAAACAGTGGATCAGACTCATAAAAAGATCATAAACAATATTATTACTGACCAAGGGACCACTTATAAAGCACAATGATACTTGATGTCTAAAGGGGTGCAAAATCCACATCTAAAGCCCCACAGAATGGTACATGTCGCGAGTAAAGTAGAACCATGGCATTTGTCATGTTGGGGTACTAATCAAAAGTAGTGAAGACTCACGGTGTTCCACAGAATATGGCACTACTCACAAAGATTGCACTTTGTACAGGGAACGCAGAGCTATGGTGTTTCACACACAATGGCGCCACCCAGAGCCAACGCAAACCGATAAGGTTCCCCACCTAGGTGTACTAATCATGGGCGCTGGTATTCCCGTGGTGTTCCTCACTCAGTGGGTACTAATCACAGGCAATGCAGACCCACGGTGCCGCTCATATAGTGGTACAACTCACAGGCTACGCCCAGACCTGCGGTGTTGCTCACATGGGTACGACGCACGGGTACTGGAAACCCCCAGGCCAGCCTCTTTACTGCTACTAATCACAAACCTATTTCGTACCAATTTAGTGGTACTACTCGCAAGTACAGGCAACCCATGGTGTTCCCGCATGATGATACGAATCAAGAGTAGTTTCATGGTTCTAATTCAATCATCCCTTGGTCGCCCCTTGTAGTCGCCTCTTACGACAGGCAGGGGATACCGCGGGCGTATTCTACATGTGCGTCCCCCACCCACAGGGGGTAGTGTGTTTGGTCCGTGAGAGGTATTTTATTTCCCTCAAGTCCGCCGGCAAGCTGGTTAGGACCCCCCTATCCGCCACCTGGGATGCACCACGTGGGAGTATCACCTCTCCTCCTGCTATGCCAGCGTAGTAGGCTCGTGGACAATTGATTTTGTGTTGTTAGAAATTCGTATTACTACAACACTACATTAAAAGGGACATATTTCGCTCGGTTTTGAGCATCCTAAGCCTTTGTAACTTATCTCAAGGTCATTGTTAATTTGCTTATAACTAATTTGTACTTAATTATGATTCTAAAAACTAAGTGATAAAATACATGAACATAGGCATTTGTAAACACAATGGACAGTTTAACAATTTAAAATGACAGTGCTAAAGATGGGATGTACATTGATTCTAATAACACTGACGTCCAAAACACAGTAATATCTTCACAATAATGAGATTTGGCTAAAATTCTAAAGTTCTTTTTTCTTTTCTTTTTTAAACAATTGTTAGTTGACTTATTGTGTAAAAATATGAGTCGTAAATTCTGTTAAAACTAAATAGCGTCTAAAGCTTAAAGCCTTGAATGCGTGTTAAAGAGGTTGGAAATATTCTGCGTCATGTATTGGTTTGAGGCATGCTTCTGTAATTTATTAGTTGTAAAAGGTAAAATGCAGCATATTGGTAGTTTCCTCGAACTGGTCTTGATTTGACGAGCAGATTTTACATTGGAAGCAGTTCGTTTTTATGAGAGCTTGGTCAAAAGGGACATCAATCTGAGAATCTTGAAATGTTGACATGTTTTTCTTTTTCGCAATATTTAAATGATGGTGCGTCCCTTTGACTGCTACTACAATGCCTCGCGGTGCTTATTACATTATGGTGACTGCTTGCTTTCGTGTTTCTACTTCTTGTGTTATGTTACATATAAACCAGCGTTAAATTTCTCCGCATCTATCATTCCTTGAACTATCGTTTTATTGCATCAATCATCAAAAATGTATTTTCCTCGGACACCATTTTCTCGCATAGATCAATCGAATGTAAGAAAAATACACACAAAACGTTTTTTGAATTTAAAGCGACAGCTCAGTACTCTAGCACAGAACAGCGGCAACCTATTATGCCAGAATGTACGAGTGATTCCGAGTTGCTAGTCTCGAGCAAGAACTTGAGGGCTGGAGAGCTGTGCTCAGGTTATTCACGCACAACCTCACGAGCCTCCTGGCACCAACGCTTCTCCTCAACCCACTAACCGACCCCTAGAAGTATTCTTATTTGCAAAAATTAAAATGGGGACACTGTAAAACTCAGATTTGCCATCATTTTCTGTGTTGCTATTGGCCAGCTAGGGCTGCCACCTTAGTTGCAAATGAGAAAATCGTGCAGTTTAAAATCATCACAGTGTGCACCAGGTACTTTTTAAATAGTCACAGGGTGATTAATCACATTGTACCTTGTGGAGTGTGTGGGATGCTAGAGGCCTGTTGACCACTCTGTTGCCCCCTGCCCAATTGTCATGTTGCAAGCCGCACCTAACCAAGCCAGACCAATAACATTTTCACTAGCCTGGTCTCATATTTCCTAAGTAGGCAGCCTTGCATAGTACGCTGTGACATTCTCCGATAAACGCCATGTTGAATTTCTAATCTATGTAACATCGTCTGAGCCGCGCTGGATTGGATCTTAAACCTATCATACATGAAAGGTCTATGGGATCTTTACTATAATATAGGTTATCGCTGAAATTTCCACATATTGCAACCAGAGAATTGACCTTAAAGGTTTTCAATTATTATGAGGTATTGGTAGTTTCCTCGAACTGGTCTTGATTTGACGAGCAGATTTTACATTGGAAGCAGTTGGTTTTTATGAGAGCTTGGTCAAAAGGGACTGCATTTTCATAGGCATGTAGATCACCTATAATGCGACAACTTAAAAGATCTGCACCAGGTCACTCCGGGGGCCACACGCCATTGTTGTTGTTGTTAAAAGATTTATTTGATGAAAAATGTCCAAATACAGAACCCGTATTTTATTATTTTGCTTACCCCCTATTTTTTATGTTATGAAACAAAATGGAATAAAAGTCACGTTTTTTATTTTCAACACGTATATCATACATACATACATACATTATCATTATAGACTGTTATGCCTTTCAGCGTTCAGTCTGCAAGCCTCTGAGAATTTACTAAACGTCGCAACAATCCTCGATTTGCAACTAGTGTTGTGGCCTCATTTAGTTCTATACCTCTTATCTTTAAATCGTTAGAAACCGAGTCTAACCATCGTCGTCTTGGTCTGCCTCTACTTCTCTTACCCTACATAACAGAGTCCATTATTCTCTTAGGTAACCTATCCTCCTCCATTCGCCTCACATGACCACACCACCGAAGCCGATTTATGCGTACAGCTTCATCCATCGAGTTCATTCCTAAATTAGCCTTTATCTCCTCATTCCGAGTACCCTCCTGCCATTGTTCCCACCTGTTGGTACCAACAATCATTCTTGCTACTTTCATGTCTGTTACTTCTAACTTATGAATAAGATATCATGAGTCCACCCAGCTTTCGCTCCCGTAAAGCAAAGTTGGTCTGAAAACAGATCGATGTAAAGATAGTTTCGTCTGGGAGCTCACTTCCTTCTTACAGAATACTGCTGATCGCAACTGCGAGCTCAGTGCATTAGCTTTACTACACCTTGATTCAATCTCACTTACTATATTACCATCCTGGGAGAACACACAACCTAAATACTTGAAATTATCGACCTGTTCTAGCTTTGTATCACCAATCTGACATTCAATTCTGTTGAATTTCTTACCTACCGACATCAATTTAGTCTTTGAGAGGCTAATTTTCATACCATACTCATTGCACCTATTTTCAAGTTCCAAGATATTAGACTGCAGGTTTTCGGCACAGTCTGCCATTAAGACCAAGTCGTCAGCATAGGCCAAACTGCTTACTACATTTCCACCTAACTGAATCCCTCCCTGCCATTTTATACCGTTCAGCAGATGATCCATGTAAACTATGAATAGCAAAGGTGAAAGATAACAGCATTGTCTAACTCCTGTAAGTACCCTGAACCAAGAACTCATTCTACCATCAATTCTCACTGAAGCCCAATTGTCAACATAAATGCCTTTGATTGATTTTAATAATCTACCTTTAATTCCATAGTCCCCCAGTATGGCGAACATCTTTTCCCTTGGTACCCAGTCATATGCTTTCTCTAGATCTACAAAACATAAACACAACTGCCTATTCCTCTCGTAGCATTTTTCAATTACCTGGCGCATACTGAAAATCTGATCCTGACAGCCTCTTTGTGGTCTGAAACCACTCGGGTTTTCATCCAACTTCCTTTCAACGACTGACCGCACCCTCCCTTCCAAGATGCCACTGAATACTTTCCCTGGTATACTAATCAACCTCAAAAGTTGTTGCAATCCTTCCTGTTCCCTTGCTTATAGATAGGTGCAATTACTGCTTTTGTCCAATCTGAAGGTACCTTACCAACACTCCACGCTAATTTTACTACTCCATGAAGCCATTTCATCCCTGCCTTCCCACTACACTTCACCATTTCAGGTCTAATTTCATCTATTCCTGCTGCTTTATGGCAATGGAGTTTATTTACTATCCTTTCCACTTCCTCAAGCATAATTTCACCAACATCATTTTCCTCCTCCCCATGAGCTTGGCTGTTTGCAACACCACCATGATGATTTCCTTTTACATTGAGAAGAGGTTCAAAATATTCCCTCCACCTCTCCAGCGATTCCCTGGGATCTATTATGAGTTCACCTGAATTACTCAAAACACTGTTCATTTCCTTTTTTCCCTCCCTTCCTAAGATTCTTTATTAGTGTCCAGAAAGGTTTCCCTGCTGCTTGACCTAGCCTTTCCAGGTTATTACCAAACTCTTCCCATGACTTCTTTTTGGATTCAACAACTATTTGTTTTGCTCTGTTTCTTTCATCTACGTACCAATCCCTGTCAGACTCGGCCCTTGTTTGTAGCCATTTCTGATAAGCCTTCTTTTTATGTTTACAGGCTGCTCTCACTTCATCATTCCACCAAGATGTTCGCCTTTTCCCATCTTTACACACAGTTGTTCCTAGGCATTCCCTTGCTGTTTCTACTACAGCATCCCTGTATGCCACCCATTCATTTTCTATATCCTGAACCTGCTTACTGTCTACTGTTCGAAACTTCTCACTAATCATATCCATGTACTTCTGTCTAATTTCCTCGTCCTGGAGATTTTCTACCCTTATTCGTTTGCAGACAGATTTCACTTTCTCTACCCTAGGCCTAGAGATACTTAGTTCACTACAGATCAGATAGTGGTCTGTATCATCGAAAAATCCGCGAAAAACTCGTACATTCCTAACAGATTTCCTGAATTCAAAGTCTATTAAGATATAGTCTATTATGGATCTGGTACCCCTAGCCTCCTATGTGTAGCGGTGAATAGCCTTATGCTTGAAGAATGTATTCGTAACAGCTAAACCCATACTAGCACAGAAGTCCAGAAAACGCTTCCCATTCCCATTAGCCTCCATATCTTCCCCACATTTACCAATCACTCTTTCGTATCCTTCAGATCTATTACCAACTCTCGCATTGAAATCGCCCATTAGCATTATTCTATCCTTGCTGTTGACCCTGACCACGATGTCACTCAATGCTTCATAAAACTTGTCAACTTCATCCTCATCTGCACCGTCACATGGTGAATACACGGAAACAATTCTTGTCCTAATTCCTCCCACTGACAAATCTACCCACATCATTTGTTCATTTACGTGCCTAACAGAAACTATGTTGCGTGCAATGGTATTCCTGATAAAGAGCCCTACCCCAGACTCTGCCCTTCCCTTTCTAACACCCGTCAAGTACACTTTATAATCTCCTATCTCTTCCTCATTATCTCTTCTTACCCGAATATCACTTACTCCTAGCACATCCAGATGCATCCTCTTTGCTGACTCAGCCAGTTCTACCTTCTTTCTTCCATAAGCCCCATTAATATTGATAGCTCCCCATCGAATTCCATTTTGTTTGCCAAGTTGTGTCCAAGGAGTCCCTCGCCTGTCAAATGGGAGTGGGACTCCTTTACTCCCATAGGTCCGAGGCTTGCTTAAAGTGTTCTGAGCTCGGTAAATTCATGAAGCAGGATGCTGCCCTACTTGCACATAGTCCAAGTGAGGATCTCTCCTCTAACGGGTTATGGACCACCGGTAAATTGTATAGTCCTAGCCGCCTGAGCACAAGGAGGGCCACGACTCAGAATATGTCCGAGATGCCCACTCCCATTCCATAGCAACTGGTATCCCAACTATCAGGACCACTTACTAGGCCACTCAGCCGTTGCTCATGGTTCACGAACTAGGACGTGACTACAGTAACCCACAAACATGAACCATGTATATCATGGTTGCAATATTTTGACGCCATTATGTATAGTACGAGCATGTCCAGCTCCATGGCTAAATGTTTAGTGCGTTTTGGCCTTTGGTCCAAGGGGTCTCAATTGGGTCAGGGATTTTAACTTTCCTTTGTTAATTCTGATGGTTTGGGGGCTGTGTTTGTACCGACTTCAGCATTAGAATACACCATAGGTGGGGCTGCATTTTCATAGGCATGTAGATCACCTATCATGCGACAACTTAAAAGATCTGCACCAGGTCACTCCGGGGGGCCACACGCTGTTGTTGTTGTTGTTGTTGTTGTTGTTAAAAGATTTGTTTGATGAAAAATGTCCAAATACAGTACCCGTATTTTATTATTTTGCTTTCCCCCTATTTTTTATGTTATCCACATTTGAACATTAAAACAAGAATAATAGTTAACACCACCTTTCCAATACTTATCTTTTTAAATGGTGAGTTTTTGTTGTTCATGATAAGTATTGGAAAGGTGATGTTAACTATTATTCTTGTTTTAATGTTCATATCTGATGTCCAATACGGTCTACAATGAGATTTTTTACTTGTAATTATCCACATTTACCGTTTTCCCACATTCATCATCAATTTTCCCCTCCCCATGAAAAATAATGCATAAATTTACTGTATTCCCAACATTTCCCCCTATAAGCTATAATAATAGAGATATTTGTGTATTTAGATTTTTATTGCCAAGTCGGTCTACAGTTAGCACTGTCAACATGGAGTTAGTATGCAGTCATCACGGTAATGAAATAACTGGTGATGATAGTGGTTGTTGTCGTAATTGTTCTTATACACTGCAAAACCACACAAGCAGGGGGCTGAAAAAGTGGCTAATGCCAAGTTCCACTTCACTTGAAGGACTGTTTCCAGGTCCTTTACACTAATCTTGACTCTTTAAAGACTGTTTCCAGGCCCATTACACTAAGCTTTGTCAAATAAAAAGTAAATATCATATGTACGTTTTCACGAACAATATTAAATTATTTGATTAACAGTAAGATAATGTATCGCAGGTTACAATTCTGCTTTAAAAAATTCCAATGTCTAATGTTCCTAATTCTAATGTCTTTCATGTTCATAAAAAATCTCATGTAAATGGGTTAACAAAAACATGAAGAAAGCCAATATTATCCCTGCCCCAAGGATGCCTTTAACCGTAATAAGTGTGCAGATACTGAACATGTGTATGCCCTGCAGTCAGATGGGAATAATGCCAAGAAAGAGAGATTACTATGAGTGGGGAATATGAGATGCTGGCCCCATGGTCTAGGGGTGGTGTGCCTGCCTCTCACTTGGAGGCCCCGGGTTCACTTCCCAGCCAGGTGAGGGAATTTTACTTGGATTTGAGGGTTGGTTTGAGGTCCACTCAGCCTACATGATTACAACTGGAGCTCCTGACAGTGAGATGGTGACTTTGGTCTAGAAAACCAAAAATAACGGCCGAGAGGATTTGTTGCACTGACCATGCTTCACCTCGTGATCTGCAGATCTTTGGGCTGAGCAGCAGTTGCTTGGTAGGTCAAGGCCTATCTGGGTTTTAGCACTGTGGCAGGGGGGATATGGAATGGAAAGAGTGGGGATTTTCTCACTAAAATAAAGTAAACTTGTGTCCTCATCCAGAGGTGGTGCAGCTCTTTTCAGGCTACGCGCCCAATGGAGATGAACTGCATGTACCATTTCAACCACATACCATCCCTCCTGCCATTCTTAAATTTCTGGCAGTATCGGGAATCGAACCCGGGCCCCCCGAGGGTGGCAGCTAACAACACTAACTGTTACGTTATAGAGGCGGACATTTTCTCAATGAAAACCTGCGTCTGTATCGTTCAGATTCCATATAAAAATGGAGATCTCATGGCTGTAATCGCAATATCAACAGTCACATCAAATCACAACTTTGCTTTTGGACATGGAAGGAAATATATAAAATTGGCTGAGTCAGCAACCATGTTGGAATAAGATTTGCTGGGAATTAGGGATGATATTTAAGGGAATAAAAGGAAGAAGATGATGATTTCATCAGTTGTCAACAGTAGTAATACCATGTAGGGGGTATGATAGTTCAAAATCAAATCTATACCACACAACATAACTTATGCCAGCCTACAAAAATTTAAAAAGAAATGATAACAACATTGCAAGTGTATTATTGTTGCCAGTAAAAATGCAGCTCTATATTTAGATGCAGCTCCTCATATCCATCAAAGTATGTCTGAATGTTTCTGTCCAGAAGGGAACGTTTATCATTTTCCAATATTTGTTGGCTTATTTGAATAGTCCCATTCAGCAGAGTTTTTCTGAACAAACAGAAAGTGTCACAGAAATCCACACAGTTATAAAAACTGTACCAAAAATAGCATTTACATCATCACTTATGAACTGCTTCAGATCAGTAACCATGCAGTCAAATATGTAAGGGTAGAAATCAAAGGAGCCAGTGACAATACAAACCAATACTGCAATGAGGACATGTTGTTCTATCCACTTGATCATCAGCAGATGCCTCTCCTGATTGTGGTAGGACACTGGTCGACTTAGAGCCTTTTCAAGGGCGATGTGCAGATTAGCAATGTATGGTGTCTCTTCCAAGCGGTACTTCTTGTTCTGAAGAGGCATTCTTGCAGTCGGCACACAAAACACGTCATGTGATGTGTCTACGGATGGGCTGTAGGTTTCATGAGCTTGAAGAACAGGAGCATCTTTATCCTACAACAAGGAGAACATTTTCAGACATTGGACTCTTGAAGATATCTCTATGCTTAAACTGAAAACATAAGAAATTAATAAATCAAAGTAAAGTGATTCAACAATTCCATAACCAAGAAATTATACAAGCATAATTTAGTAAATAAGGTAACGGGACCCTAATAATGCGTGAACAGCTGCAATTTCTGAATATATGTACTGTATAATATATAGAATAAACGTTATTTGTATTATTTTTACACACTGTCCTTGTACATGCCTAAGCATTTATTTTAATGATATACCAAGAAGGTACTTCCCTTGGATAAGAAATAATCAACGTGAAATGCCCTACATTGAGATATGCCAGCTCACTTACTTCGGTGTCAATTCAAATAATCTTACAACTATATTTAGGTCCCTTTAACCTGGATCCGCCCAAGATTTTATTTTTTTGAGAATCAAGTTGTAACTTTTAGTGTTGGATAATGTGCATGTGAAGATCCCGGAAAAGCTTTCATTTTATTCATTTGGCACGTAACTTCCGAAAAAAGGCCCATGCCATATATGGCACGCTGGGCGGTAGTGCTGTCTTCTGTTTCATATACGGGAGTTTATATGTTATTCCGCATTTTACTTATTGATATGCTTTCATCCAATATCTTCTTTGTAAATTATCAGTATACAAGATTTTCTTCAATATTTGCACATATTACAAAAATAATGTCCTTCCAGAACTATTAAAATACCTAGATGTTTGATTTTTGGTACTAGGGATGATTTTATAGGGGTTGTAAATGACCTGAGTTGTTAATTTTATGAGGAAATGAACTTACATTTTAAATAATAATGCTAGAATCTCACAGGCTACCCAAAACACTTATTACATTACTTATTACATTACATCGTGAGGCAATCAGTCCCTACGAAGAATTATAGCAGCGTTATGTAGAAAGGTAAGTCACTTGTTCATGTAAGTACTGCACTAACGATGATATTCTGAAAGGCAAGTACACACTACTTATTTACTTTGCGCGTATGATAATCGGTAAAACAGTCTACACATAAACCTACATTGCACTTCGTACACTGGGTTCTAGGCCTAGCAAGGCAGTTTTCTGACACGCATCTTCTTCTCTTCGCTCCTGGAATTGTAGAAGGCCAGTGATGCATTCCATCGTACCGAAGTTCCTGCACTGCATTATGTCCAAAACAATGAGATCTGCTGAACAAGGGAGCAGCTTTGTAGAGTGTGAGGTAAGTCTGGACAATTGCTCGTCGAAAATCAAGGTGAGAAATGCCTTCTCCAGACATGTGTTTCAGCTGCCATGCATTATGCATTCCTACATCAACGAGCCAGGCAAATATTGCCCAGTACCATTTTTTCCCTCGTATTCCGATTCGCACATCTGTCAAGTTACGACCCATACGACGGACCTTCCATACCCACATTGTACTGAGAAATCATGTATGGCTGACACTCTGACTTTTCCACCTCTAGCCTGTCCTTTTTCTTTCACATAACGAGATACATGTTTTTCAGGGTGCACTCCATAGCATGTAGATGCTACGGTTACTACTGAATTATCCACCCAACGGCAAACCTGAACACCTTCCTCTAAGCTCTTTAGGTAATCATATGTACCCCGCTTTTCCTTCTTCATGGTAGCGGAAGATTTCAGATTACAATCCTTAGGAATGCGATTTTCTCGAAGTGTGCCTGTAGCACCATATCCCTGTGCACCAAGATGTGTTAGCAATCCCATTCCAGTGAAGAGATTGTCGAAGTATAATTTTAAAATTTTTTTTTTTGCTAATTGCTTCACGTCGCACCGACACAGATAGGTCTTATGGCGACGATGGGAGAGGAGAGGGCTAGGAGTGGGAAGGAAGCGGCCGTGGCCTTAATTAAGGTACAGCCCCAGCATTTGCCTGGTGTGAAAATGGGAAACCACGGAAAACCATCTTCAGGGCTGCCGACAGTGGGGTTCGAACCTACTATCTCCCTAATACTGGATACTGGCCGCACTTAAGCGACTGCAGCTATCGAGCTCGGTGAAGTATAATTTGAAGGGCAAATTTTTCAGGTCCGGTCAAAGATTATCCAGCATTGTTACAAGAGGGGCTGCACACTTCCCAAATTCTGCTTCATACTGGGCATTCGCTTTAGGATTTTTCCTTGGTATATTTCAAAATCTACAAGATATCCATGACAAGTGTTTAGACACCATACCTTGAAACCAAAATGAATGGGTTTTCCTCTTATAAATTGTTTGCAGGAATGCCTTCCGAAATATGGCACCATACACTCATCATATGACAAGTGCTCCTCAGCTTGAAAGTTTTAAATGAAACGGGCACGTAGAAGGTCAATCAGAGGTGTCAGCTTCCACATTTTGTCGTTGAAATTTGGTTTCGTATTATTAACACAGTGAATGAAACGGCAAATTTCAAGAAACCTGTTTCGCCGCATAGCACTTGCCACCACAGAATGGTGCACATCACACGTGTCCTCCCAATATGATCTCTTCGATGGAACGGTATTGTATCCAGATAAAATCAAAATTGCAATGAAAACTTTCATTTCTTGCCTAGTAATATTGGGGGAAGGACAATTCAAAAAGCTGGCATATTTGTTAAATTCAGAAACTAAATGATCAAAAATGTCATCTGTAAAAATTGACTTGAACAGTTCAACGCACAATTTTTCTCGAAGTTCGGTGAAGTCACTGTTGGGGAATATTCCTGAACGTGTGATAAGGTTTCGCTTTTCCCATTTTGCAGGAATTTGATGTACCTTTCTGGGTCTTACTTGTGCCAACTCAGCTTGATCCACTTCAACAGGCACCTCTTCGAAGTCTTGATAGTCAGTTGGAGTTTCACGGGTCACTAATTCTGTGTTCGCTAGAAGCTGGCTACCAGGTAAATTGTCGGCGAAGCCACCTCCATCTTCATTTCTGCCGTCTTCGTCCGACAAAACTGCAGCGTCTGGAGGCTCGATGAATACATTTTCTACGTCGGAAAGTTCATCATTTTCCAACAAGTCGAGTACTTCTTGTAATGAAATTCGCCTAGAAAAATGTACGAACCCATAAATGTGAAGCACGTGAAAAGACTGGACGAATAACTGCATTAGAGATACATTTAAACAAGAAAACCACAGTGAAGTGTCAATTTTATGTGAAAATTTTACTCTGTGTGATTAAAAATGGTTTAATTTAACCATATAATTTATAGCCTACACTATTATGCACTGCTAGGTTGATAATGAAGAATGAAATGAACGGAAAGTAACATCAGAACTATAACAATTATAGGCTGAGTTATGCCGGACAGAAAGACAGCACTTCCGCCCAGCGTGCCAGATAAGTACCACCAAATTTCTACTTCACATGAAAGGACACCAATCATCGCCAAGACATGCCTAAGCTAATCCCCATACACATACGCACCTTAGAGAAAAATCTAGCGCAATAGGGTCCATATATATAACTATAGAAGGAAACAGGAATTACTTACTTCAAACGTGCAGCCATAACTGGCACTCGTGAAAACAAGTCTTTTTTTATGTAGCTATACCACACAAATGAGCACAATATACTAAAACCAAGTCACGTAAGATAGGCGGGACTTCTATGAGCACGACAATACCGTAGTAAACAATACAGTGCGCGCGGTTTCAATAATAAGAGTCCAAGAAGACTGTGTAGTTTGCCGTGCCATATATGGCACGCTGGGCGGATTCAGGTTAAACAACAAGCATCATCATCAACAAGCAAGCACACCTAGAAGCTTCTTTAGAGTCCCATAGGTGTGGGTATTAGTTGATGCCAGATCAGAACAGAGCAGTTCAACACCTCCCAAAGCAACTGTAAGGTCGGCTTGTGTTATCTTGCAGCAATGTGGAGCTTTTACCTCACAACTCATGTAGTCTTCTAGAACTTTTTCAGTGTTGATGTGCCCTTCACATGCAGAAATATGATCACATAACGCATCTCAATGTTTGACAATTTTTCCACCAACCCCATTACTTTACAACCGATGTTGAGACAATATAACTGATACGAGGTGCGGTCTAATGGTATAAGCGGGAGGGCTGGAGTACATAATTTAGTATGGTGGGAAATTGGAATGAAACAGGGAAAATATAAATGTGAAGATTCTTGCTAACTAACTAGTAGAACCGCCTACACACAAGAAAGAAATTCAGTCACCTTAAATGAAACTAGGATAGGAGGTATGATCACCAAGTAAATAATAAAGAACTAAAATGTTTATAATGCCCAACAGGAATTGTGAATATTTTATAGCATTATTTTTTATATCAGCTGTATTCATAGATCATCATACTGTTCATGTTGGTAAATCAAGCAACTCTGATGCACACATTAAGTGTATAGCCAGTGTAATTCTCCAAGTAAATTAATAAGTAATAATATTGTATAGTCAGCAATCTGCTTTCAGATATACAATTTTATTGTTATAACCTTTGGTGATTTCAAAAGCAAGCAAGCAAGCAAGTTAGCAAGCATGGGAAACCACGGAAAGCTACATTCAGGGCTGCCGACAGTTGGGCTCAAATCCACTATATTCCGAATGCAAGCACATACAGGTGAGACAATGATCTTCGGTTAAAGTCTGTATTAAGGTATAGATTTACTCTCTTCATGTCGTGTAATATATCAGTTCAACATTGCTTAGATCATCTCTTGGATATATTTCCAACATGATGTCCATCTCTCCAATTTTGTCTGCTTCTACTTGTAGCATGTCTAAGCCATTCCAGTTGGCATTCATGAATTTGCTCCTGTATCGGCTCAATGCAGAATCATTTTCTTATGTCAACATTGGAAACACAGCCCAACTTAGTGATGCCTTCTGACCATTTCAGCATCTATCTTCCTTTCATTCTTTCTTTCTTTCTTTCTTTCTTTAGTTGGTCGGTCAAAGTGGAGGCTTATCCTTAAAGACAAAGCTCTTCACAATAAACTTTTTAATATGAGAAACTTCTTGCAAGGATTCTACTTAGCCATTTCCAGGTTGTCTCTGAGAAGATTCTTCCTGAGTCTCAGTATGGTTTCTGTGCTTCAAAAAATGCAGAGAATAATGGCAATTACTCTACTTAGTGTTTTATGTATACAGCAGGATAAGACAATGATGTGGTTACGGCCGCTGAAAGATAATTGGCTTTGAGATTCACAGAGATGTTGGGCTTTCAGAACCTTATCCCACCGAATGTTTTAAAAGTCTGGAAGAGAATGACACGGAGTTGTCACATTTGTTGCTCCAACTCCCTCAAATGCCATCAATCTGCTATTTTGAGAATAAAAGCCCAATGACTAATCAACTGTAACAATAAGTTCGGCAGCATAGAGTGACTAACAAAAACACTGTCAGTTCTGTTATCCTCAAAGATAAACTTACCTTCCCATTGGCAAAAGAAGCCACCACTTCCATTTCCAATGTTGCTCATGTCCGCAGAAATTACCTCCTCATTACTCTGCACATGTCCCCCGGGTAGTGCCAAGAAAGCGACAATATTTATGATGAGACCGAACTGTCTTAATTGACCTCTCGGTTAAAGATTAAGGAGAAAGAATACCCGAATAGGTTCTTCTCAGGATCCTTAAGTTCATAAGATTGGACCATCAATACAAATTTACCAACTCAGCGAAGAGGATATAAGGAGATCAAAGTGTGAATATTTATCCAAAAGCTTGAAGAATCATCAAATTGATGTCATCTTACTCCAAGAAACTCATGCTGAAGATGACGTACAGATTTACAGCAGAGGAAGGATTCAAGGGTTTAAGCCTGTGGCTAGAAACAATCATCCCAAATATGGATTAGTAACCTATATAAGAAATAACATCAGCAACTACGAAGTTCTGCCATCAACTTCAGATGACAATGTCTTTACAGCAATAGTTAAGGTGGCTAACCTGACGATAATCAACTTACACAAACCACCAGGATTCATCTGGCCTTCTCCACCCCTACACACACTACAACAGCCAAGCATCATCGCTGGAGACTTCAACAGCCATCATACTCTCTGGGGATATTAGGAGTGTGATGAAAATGGAGGACAAAAATTTGTTGACTGGATGGATACAGAAAACCTCAAACTCGTTTATGATGCTAAAGATAAAGCAATTTTTATCTCTGTACGATGGAAACATGGCTATACACCTGGCCTACGCTTCATTACGCAGTTTCCAAACATTCCCAATGAGGGCGTCGCACAGTACTAGCCAGGTTCCCTCACAGCTAGCACCAGCCAGTAATTCTCCAGACAGGTCTGTTCATACCCATTATCCTCTCCTACTCGAGACCACGATGGAACTTCAACAAAGCAAATTGGACAGAATTTTCAAAACAGACTGACTCAAATATAAGATGGATAAAACCCAATTTCAACAACTACAGCAGATTTATTGGTAAACTGAAAGGTGCAGCAAAACGATGCATACCAGGAGGTTACCGCAAAGAGTACATCCCTGGCTGGAATGAAGACAACAAAAAGCTTCTCAAGGAATATGAAGACAATGGTGATCCTGCAACTGCCTCTGTCCTTCTATAATCACTAAATGAAAACAGATAAAACAAGTAGCAAGAAATCGTAGAATCCTTGGACCATACTCACTCCAGCAAAAAGGCCTGGTCCTTAATCTGGAAACTGGAAACAACAAAAAATACCATCAGGCAAAAATGTAACATAAACTTAGATGATATGGCCAAACACATGATTACTAACTCCAAGTCAAGAAAGGAAAAAGATATCATAAGACAAGTCAGACAACAATTGAATAAAAGGAAAAGATCAGCTTCACAATCATCTGAGTTCTCTGTCACATTTCAACTAGAAGAGACTATAGAAGCTATGAAGTGCATGAAACCTGGAAAGGCAGCAGGTGTTGATGGCATTTATCCCAAATTTCTGTTACACAGTGGTCCAGCTACCGTTAGATGGTTGAACACCTTTTCCAACACTGTAGGAACAGGTTTTCTGCCTCCACTATTCAGGAAAACCCTATCGTTGCTATAAGACCTATCTGTTATTAAATGTTGAACATGAAAATAATCACTTGTAAAAGACCTATCTGTGTCGGTGCGACGTAATGCCACTAGCCAAAGCCTATTCAGGAAAACCAAGATCGTTGCTATACTAAAGCCAAACAAAGACCCTTCAAAAGTTGAAAACTACTGCACCATTGGACTCCTTAGTGTCACATTCAAGCTGCTGGAGAGACTGATTTACAATAGAATCTCCTCGGCCATCAACAAGAGCAAGCTGGATTTAGACCAGGAAGAGGATGTGAGGAATAGGTGCTAACAGTAGCAACTCATATGAAAATGGCTTTGAGAAGAAGTTGATAAGCATGGGTGTCTTCTTAGATCTAACTGCTGCTTATGAGAGCGTTTGGTATGACAAACTGCTGCTCAAATTCATTAGTGTCATCCCTTGTCGGAAACTAACAACTCTAATAGGCAATATGCTCAGCAATAGGTATTTCCAAATGTTTTCAGAAAACTCTACAAGTAGGGTGCACAAAATAAATGATGGGCTCCCACAGGGATCTGTGCAGGCTCCACTCCTTTTTAATTTGTACACATACGATCTTCCAAATACCAAGTCCAAGAAACGTATTTACGCTGATGATATTGCCTTGATAGCCCAGGATCAAAGCTTCCCCGAAGCTGAAGCAACATTAATATCAGATTTGAAGATACTGGATGAATACTTCGAACATAATTCTCTTCGACCGAATCCTCAAAAGACTGTTGTATCAACTTTCCATCTGCGGAACAAACATACAAATTACAATCCTACAATCATTTTGAGAGATGAGATTCTCCAATACTGCAGTAACCCTAAATACCTAGGGGTGACCCTGGACAGATCACTGACATACAAAATGTATCTCAAGAATGTAGCAGCTAAAATTAAAACCTGAAACAACATATTACAGAAGTTAACAGGGACCACTTGGGGTGTCAATGCAACAGTCCTTAGATCCACAGCTCTGGCTCTTTCATACTCAGTTGCAGAATACTGCTGTTCTACATGGTTAAACAGTGCTCACACTAAAATAATTGACATGCAGCTCAATCAAGCAATGCACCTCATCAAAGGATGTATTCGATCTACTAACACGCACTGGCTATCAGTTCTAAGTAACATTCCACTCCCATCCCTAAGAAGATCTCAGTCATTGCTGAACATATGGAAGAAAGTTGGAAACAACCCACTGTTGCCAATACATTCAGATTGTCCAGTATTATTACTGCAGCGATTAAAGTCCAGACAACCATCATGGCGAACAGCAATCAGTCTGCATGACAATCACTTCAAAATACTAGATGTATGGAACAATAAGTGGCAGAGCCAAAACTCCCTGACACATCAATATTTAATAAAAATTCCTTGGGAGCAGCCCACAGGCTTCAAGAAGCCGTTGAGTGGATTAACCATCTGGACATAGTACTATATTGTGAAATAAATACATACATACATACATACATACATACATACATACATACATACATACATACATACATACATACATACATACATACATACATACATACATACATACATACATACATACATACATACATACATACATAAATAAATAAATAAATAAATAAATAAATAAATAAATAAATAAATAAATAAATAAATAATCTATCTTCAGTGATTTAGATAAAACCTTTGACCATAAAGGCTGGCAATAGCTCTTTTGAACAATGGAAAAGATAGGCACTGATTGGAGGGACAGGCACCTTATACTAAATGTATGGTATATAAAATGCAGAACACTGAGACTGAAATCAATGAAAGCAGGAGAAATGCCAAAATAAGAAGAGGAGTCAGATAGCACTGTCCACTCTCTCCTGACCTGTTTAAGACGGTCATAGAACATGTTCATTAAATAGAGAGCAATTGGGATCGAAATGGGTGGACTGCTTGATGAAAGCATTGTTATATTGGCACAAACAGGACAAGAAATAAGTGCTTAACTTATTAACAAAAATATTCATCAAATGGAAACTCAAAATTAATACTATGAAAACTAAGACCATGACAGTACGTAGGGCCAGTAGAACACATACATCAAATATAAGAACAGGAAAATAGGTTTGCTACCTTAGAAGTCTTACTGCACACAATAACAGAAGCATATCAGAAGTTAAAAGAAGGGTAGGAATAGCTAAACAAAACTCTCCTAAATAAGGATTTGCTTACCAAACGGAATGCGAGTTCAGAAACACAGAAGGCCTTTGTAAAAATGTTTGTTTGTGGGAGTGAAAGGTGGACATGGAAAAAACAAGAAAAAGGAAGGCTAGAAGCAGTAGATGTGCAGATCATCATCATCATCATCATCATCATCATCAGCAGCAGCAGCAGCAGCAGCATCATCATTTTCCAGCTCCAGTTTCCTGGGTGTTGTGTATAAGCGCCCGCCAATTCTTCCAGTCGAAGTATGGTTCCCGTTCCTCTATGTTCCCCCCACTTGACATTCTTCTTGCTGACCTCCGATTTCACTGTGTCCATCCATCCATTTCTTGGCCTGCCTACTGGCCTCTCCCTTATCACTTCTCAATCAAGTAATTCCTTGTTATTGTCTATCCTCATATCATGTCCAACCCATTGTAGCCTACGTCTTCCTAAAAGCTCGGTAACAGGTATTTTGATGCCAGCCTCCTTCCTGTTTGCTTCATTTCTAATCTTGTCTTTCCTGTTCTTTTGGTTCATTGTTCTAATGAATTTAATTTCTGTTGACTGGATCTTACTATTAGCCTTGTTATTAATTATTAATAGAGAAATGTACACTCAAGCCTTGTTATGTAGGGTATATGTTTCATGTCCATAGGTGAGAACTGGAATGAAGTAGGTATGAAACAGGGTCAGTTTCGCTTTCTGGGGTATTTTATCATTCCAGAGTAGATTTCTCACTTGAAAATAAAATTGAGAAGCATTCTGAGTCCTATTAAGTATTTCTTGATTTACTGTGTTATCTTTTGAAATGATACTTCCAAGGAATTTGAAGTTACAAACAGACTGCAATGGAGTTCCATCCAGAAAAATGTTTGAATCTGTGCCTTTCCTGTTGATAGTCATTTCAACAGTTTTTGTTTTACTGATGTTTAGTCCATATTCTTTAAACCTGTCATTCCAAAGATTTAGTTTCTCCTGTACTTCTGCTTCATGTTCTCCCCAGATCAGAAGATCGTCTGAAAATATTAGAGTGTTAGGCTCTTTGCAATTTTATGAACCGATCCATGACAATGATGAACAGGAGTGGTAATAAGGCGCTTCCCTGCTTGATTCCTCTTTTGGTTTCAAACCAATTGAATCTTCTATCCCCTACTTGGACGCAGCTAAAGCATTTTTGACAGAACATCTTTACTTTATCAATCAGAAAGTTTAGCACACCTATACCTTCTAGGTATGCCCAGATTATCTTCCTAGGTACACTGTCATAGGCCTTCTCGATGTCCATAAAAACCATCACTAAGTTCTTACCATATTTCCAGTGCTTCTCTGTTAGCATTCTGATGGCAAATATCAGGTCTCTAGTGCTTTGGTTCTACCTGAATCCATGTTGCTCTTCCTCTAATAGCAGTTCTACTATATTCCTGATTCTTCTTTCAATTATCTTTTCCGAAGTTTAAGTGAATGAGAAAGTAAAAGTGATGCCCCTATAATGCGCACATTTCTTCCTGTTTCCCTTTTTATAAAGGGGGATAATGATACCTTTCGTCAAGTCCTCTGGTATCCTGTTCACTTTCCAGATGACAGAGTACCTCTATACAACCACTGTATGCCTTGTGCTCCAGCTGTCTTTATCATGTCAGCAGTAAGATCATCAAACCCTGGGAATCTACCATTTCTCATGTTCTTCAGCTCAGACTCCACTTCTAGCCATGTTAGTTGGTGTTGTGCTCCGTCACTCGCACTTAAACTGCAGTCTTCAGTGGTATCATGAATTTCATCTTCTTGGTGGATTCATCTCAGTCTTTTCTAGCCTCTTCTTTGCTGCATTTCTTTCTCTCACAACAGTTTTCACCCTCTCATTCCACCATAGTGGTTTTTTTTCTCCCTACATATTGCACTTGTCTTTGCATATAGTGTTTTGGCTTCTGAAACCAGGGTGTTCTTGAATGACAGCCATCTTCTTCTACTCCTCTTTTTTCATTCTTTGGTAATTTGGCTGAGATCTTTCTTCAGTATTCTTCTTTCTTCCCATCTGCTCCTAGCAGCCAGGTCTTTTTCTTTGGCATTTTCTTGCACTTGACATTCTGCAAATGGGCATTTCTAAAGTGGGCGACCAAAAGCTGGTGGTCACCATTGAGACCTTCACTCGGAATAACCTTAACATCAGTAATTAACAGGCTAGCATATCTATCGGTTATAATATAGTCTATTACTGTCCTCTGCTTCCCACCCCAACTGTAGTATGTGATTTTGTGGCTGTCCCTCTTCTGAAACCAAGAGTTTTGTATGCTCAGGTTATTCTGTGCACAGAAGTCTATCAGGTTCTCTCTCTTCTGGTTTCTGTCACCATAGCTGTGGGGGCCAATGATGTCTTCGCAGCTTTGCCTATGCGCCCCAACTTGAGCACTCAGGTCTCCCATAATTGTGATGTTGTCTTTCTTCATTTGGTCCTCTAGATCTACAAGGAATTGATCCTTTTCATCAGCAGGACAGCCTGCCTGTGGGGCATATACTTGGAGAAAGGTATGAAATGCCTGGCCAGCACGTAATTTCATTTAAATGATTCTGTTACTCATATAACTTAAGTCCGTCTGCACATCAACATCTTTGTGGAGAATGAAAGCAACTCCATTTTTGGCTTCATTAGGGTTTCCACTCCAGTACAAGATATAACCATTTTGTAAGGTTTTATTTCTTGAATCTTTCCATTTCATCTCACTCAACCCTAAAATTCTGAGTTTACCAAGCTCGATAGCTGCAGTCGCTTAAGTGCAGCCAGTATCCAGTAATCAGGAGATAGTGGGTTCGAGCTCAACTGTCGGCAGGCCTGAAGATGGTTTTCCGTGGTTTCCCATTTTCACACCAGGCAAATACCGGGGCTGTGCCTTAATTAAGGAAACAGCCGCTTCCTTCCACTTTCTAGGCCTTTCCTATCCCATCATCGCCGAAAGACCTATCTGAGTCGGTGCGACATAAAACAAATATTGATGGTTATGAATTTCATGTTTTTGGTCCGTATTGAACTGAGAATAATATATAAGTAATAATAATAATAACGTAAATGTTTCCACCTTTTCAATACAATATATTCACAAAATTACAAAATTATACGGTACTAGTTTCGACCCATGTAGAGGTCATCATCAGCCGTATTGGAGCAAAGATCATTTGTGGCGAAATCCTAAGACAATATTATTTTAAAGAATAACAAGTGAAATGAGATGTTATGGTAATAGTTAATAATACAAGGAATATACATACTAAGAGGTTTTTAACAAAGAATAAAGTATAAATGGGGTGTTGTAAAAATTATAATCATGGAAATCAGTAAGTTCTTGTATTGAAATGAAATATGGCTTAGGAAGAGGGCTTAAGGTGGGGCTGAAGGGTGCGGGAGAAAGTGTAATTGTCTTGGAAAAGTACCTTTGATTAAATTTAGGATTGAGTTTAGGTTGGCTGCATTATTGTTTCTGAGGAAAGTGATAAATAGATCGAAGAGTATGTTGGGTTTCTCTGAGATTTCATTGAGATTGTGACTGGCATTAAAGTATTGGTCTAGGTGTATGTAGTAATTTTCCATTATGTTCAGTAAAGGGCCCTTGTTTGCTAATACGAGGATGTCCATGTCTTGTTCAATATTGGTGAAATTATGGTTATAATCTTGCATGTGTTGGCCGATGGCTGAAAACTTGTTGTATTTTATTGCGTTAGTGTGCTCATGGTATCTGATAATGAAGTTTCTCCCGGTTTGCCCGATGTAGGTTTTTTTACAGGTGGTACATTTGATCCTATAAACTCCTGATTTTAAAAAACTGCTGGTCTTGTTGATGTGTGAAGTATTGTATAAAACATTCATGTTCTTATTGTGGGTTTTGAAGGCTATTTTAACGCCTTGTTTCTTAAAGATGTTGGTTAACTTGTAGATATCATTGTTGAACGTGAAGGTGGAAAATGTTAGAGGTTTGGTTATTTCTTTTTTGAGGGTAGTTTTTGGGCGATGTTTGTGTTTATTGATTATCCTTTCTATAATATGATTGCTGAAGCCGTTGAATTTTGCGATTCCACGGATTGTGTTGAGTTCGTTTTTTAGATCTTTATTGGACATAGGTATGCTGAAGGCTCGGTGAACTAGGCTGTTGTATGTGGCTCGTTTGTGGGACTGGGGGTGCACTGAATCTTGGCGATTTAACCATCACTAGAAACTCAGATTCTTTCAGTTATAAAATTTTCAGAAAACCCACTCAAACAGCCTCCACCATTCGCCAAGATTCAGTGCACCCCCAGTCCTACAAACGAGCCACATACAACAGCCTAGTTCACCGAGCCTTCAGCATACCTATGTCCAATAAAGATCTAAAAAACGAACTCAACACAATCCGTGGAATCGCAAAATTCAACGGCTTCAGCAATCATTTTATAGAAAGGATAATCAATAAACACAAACATCGCCCAAAAACTACCCTCAAAAAAGAAATAACCAAACCTCTAACATTTTCCACCTTCACGTTCAACAATGATATCTACAAGTTAACCAACATCTTTAAGAAACAAGGCGTTAAAATAGCCTTCAAAACCCACAATAAGAACATGAATGTTTTATACAATACTTCACACATCAACAAGACCAGCAGTTTTTTAAAATCAGGAGTTTATAGGATCAAATGTACCACCTGTAAAAAAACCTACATCGGGCAAACCGGGAGAAACTTCATTATCAGATACCACGAGCACACTAACGCAATAAAATACAACAAGTTTTCAGCCATCGGCCAACACATGCAAGATTATAACCATAATTTCACCAATATTGAACAAGACATGGACATCCTCGTATTAGCAAACAAGGGCCCTTTACTGAACATAATGGAAAATTACTACATACACCTAGACCAATACTTTAATGCCAGTCACAATCTCAATGAAATCTCAGAGAAACCCAACATACTCTTCGATCTATTTATCACTTTCCTCAGAAACAATAATGCAGCCAACCTAAACTCAATCCTAAATTTAATCAAAGGTACTTTTCCAAGACAATTACACTTTCTCCCGCACCCTTCAGCCCCACCTTAAGCCCTCTTCCTAAGCCATATTTCATTTCAATACAAGAACTTACTGATTTCCATGATTATAATTTTTACAACACCCCATTTATACTTTATTCTTTGTTAAAAACCTCTTAGTATGTATATTCCTTGTATTATTAACTATTACCATAACATCTCATTTCACTTGTTATTCTTTAAAATAATATTGTCTTAGGATTTCGCCACAAATGATCTTTGCTCCAATACGGCTGATGATGACCCCTAGATGGGTCGAAACTAGTACCGTATAATTTTGTAATTTTGTGAATATATTGTATTGAAAAGGTGGAAACATTTACGTTATTATTATTATTACTTATATATTATAAAACAAATAGCAAAAAAAAAAAATTAAAAAAAAATCCTGAGTGTGCGTCTGTCCATGAGGTCTACAATTTCTTTGCATATATCAGTAAGGGTGAGGATACTGAAGGTTCCAATTCTGAGCTGTTTCTTCCTGTGTAATGTCGGTTTCTTCCTGCATCTCCGATGAGCTTCGGGTTGTTGTTAACAGTCATGAGTATGCAAATGCATATTTTGTTTACCGATATGTAGACCTGAAAAACTGACAAGGAAGTGTGTCTGAAGGGGAAATTGGATCAAATAATAAGTTTCATAGTGCATAATTATGCATATTTGCACATATTTGAGATTAGTGCATACATTTCTAATTTCGGACTTATTGTGCATGTTTTCGACTTCTGTTGAGCATATTTTAACATGTTTTACAAGTAGTCTCCAAGGAAAGGTGAAGTAAATAATGTCATGAACTCTTTCGGCAATGGAATGGTTCAAAGGGAACTGGCACTCATCATGACACAATTCCAAATCATACCAGGATCAATCAAGAAGTTAGAAACAGGTGGGTTGCGTGTTGGTGATCCGATGGATACTATGAAGAATGTGAAGCATGAACTGGAAGGTATCCTAGGAAATCTCAGACTTGTCCTTAAACGAAATCCAGGCTACGACATCATGGTAGCTATAAACAAATATTTGGATGGTACTGATAATGTAGATACACCGGAATGTTTAACACCTACACTCGCTCCCGAGTTAAAGTACTATCCTGTTACATCTGTAGTTTCAACAGAAAGACGCCACAGGTTTATATCAGAAAACTTGGAGAAGACTGCTGTTATATACTGCAAAGCAAATTATGGACAGAAAAAGTTGGGTGCGCAGTGTAAAATGAAAGAGAAATGTGTCTTTAAGCGTGTTTCTTCATGCTTGTGTGTGTTTTTTCTTGTTTTTCTTTCGGTTTTCTCACAACCTTATTAATTGACTTATCATGTGTATTAATTAACACACTGTGTATTATCTAGGAGATGTGTGTATATTGTTTTAACAATGAACACCGATAGATTGACACGTCTCACAAACTATGCACGGATTGTTTGTACTAGTGGAACAGCCGCAGCTATAAGTAGTGTGATTTTCTGTTTTTCATTCAGTTATTTATTCATAATGATATTATGTATTGTGTGGGTGAATTGCAGGAGTCTAGTAAAGGAATGTTACATGTTTAATAGCATGAAAATAAGTGCACACTTATATGCATATTTTACCACTTTTTGCAGCATAGTTGCATGCTTATATTGGTGGTTTATACCGTACAGCATATTAATCCAATGTCTAGGATGTTTGTGAGTTGTATGAAGAGTTGTTGTCATGTCTGCTAATTAAAACAGTTTGACATCCAAGGCTTGTTTTGGTTTCGAAAGCAACAAACTCATCAACTCTGTTCAGTTGACTTGCTAGGCCTAACATTGTAGAGGATTTTCTGTTGGGGTAATCTCCCTTAGCCTTTGGCAATCCCCTGCTACACCTCCAAGGCAACAGCATTTTGGTGAATTTGTGTGTCATTTCCTACACAAAGGCTTCACCAAGTCTCCCAAGGGAGAACTCCTTCTCCCTTAATCGTTGGTACTCCCTTAGTTTGTCGGGTTTGATACTGGCCGCCCAACCCTCGGCCAGACATCTGCAGGTAGTACAGTCTACTGTCACATGCGGTAGCAGAGTGTTGCTGACTTGACACTTTAGATCCGTGAATACAGAGGAGAATTAATCATACAACTTGAGCAGAAAAGCAATAATGAAGTACTATGAGAAGTAGGAGAAGGGAGAAGCCTCATCAGTGAAATCGAGAGAATATTAAGATCTGTGATCACACCATACAACACAGCAAATTCCACTGCAACATTTTTGAGGGAAGAGATGAAGAGGTCGACCAAGAGAGAGGTTTTTTAACAACTCATAAGATGAGTTGCAGCTCTTACTCCAAGCTGAAAATAGCTCAGGTCAGAAACCTGGCTGCAACAACAAGACTTGGCCTTTAAATTATCAATCAATCAATCAATACTGATCTGCATTTAGGGCAGTCGCCCAGGTGGCAGATTCCCTATCTTTTGCTTTCCTAGCCTTTTCCTAAATGATTTCAAAGAAATTGGAAATTTATTGAACGTCTCCCTTGGTAAGTTATTCCAATCCCTAACTCCCCTTCCTATAAATGAATATTTGCCCCAGTTTGTCCTCTTGAATTCCAACTTTATCTTCATATTGTGATCTTTCCTACTTTTATAAACGCCATTCAAACTTATTCGTCTACTAATGTCATTCCACGCCAACTCTCCGCTGACAGCTCGGAGCTTAGTCGAGCAGCTCTTCTTCTTTCTCTCAATTCTTCCCAACCCAAACATTGCAACATTTTTGTAACGCTACTCTTTTGTCGGAAATCACCCAGAACAAATCGAGCTGCTTTTCTTTGGATTTTTTCCAGTTCTTGAATCAGGTAATCCTGGTGAGGGTCCCATTCACTGGAACCATACTCTAGTTGGGGTCTTACCAGAGACTTATATGCCCTCTCCTTTACATCCTTACTACAACCCCTAAACACCCTCATAACCATGTGCAGAGATCTGTACCCTTTATTTACAATCCCATTTATGTGATTACCCCAATGAAGATCTTTCCTTATATTAACACCTAGATACTTACAATGATCCCCAAAAGGAACTTTCACCCCATCAACACAGTAATTAAAACTGAGAGGACTTTTCCTATTTGTGAAACTCACAACCTGACTTTTAACCCCGTTTATCATCATACCATTGCCTGCTGTCCATCTCACAACATTTTCGAGGTCACGCTGCAGTTGCTCACAATCTTGTAACTTATTTATCACTCTATAGAGAATAACATCATCTGCAAAAGGCCTTACCTCCGATTCCACTCCTTTACTCATATCATTTATATATATAAGAAAACATAAAGGTCCGATAATACTGCCTTGAGGAATTCCCCTCTTAATTATTACAGGGTCAGATAAAGCTTCACCTACCCTAATTCTCTGAGATCTATTTTCTAGAAATATAGCAACCCATTCAGTCACTCTTTTGTCTAGTCCAATTGCACTCATTTTTGCCAGTAGTCTCCCATGATCCACCCTATCAAATGCTTTAGACAGGTCAATCGCGATACAGTCCATTTGACCTCCAGAATCCAAGATATCTGCTATATCTTGCTGGAATCCTACAAGTTGAGCTTCAGTGGAATAACCTTTCCTAAAACCGAATTGCCTTCTATCGAACCAGTTATTAATTTCGCAAACATGTCTAATATAATCAGAAAGAATGCCTTCCTAAAGCTTACATACAATGCATGTCAAACTTACTGGCCTAGAATACCTAGATGATACCTAGATGATGAATACCATATATAAGAGCAATGAAATATAGGTCTTTTACATAAAGGCTTATCTGAAGCTGGATATTTCCTGAATAAAAGGAAAAATCTTAAAACACTGATGAAAAAAATGAGCAAGATTGTTGCCCTGTACAAATACATACATAAAGCTATATAGTCTGATTACTGCTTATACCTGATGCTAAGAGTTCAGCTGCTTAGAGAATGGCTCCAAAAGATAGCTGATAGCTAGCAATTGAACACGCAGAATCCAGGTTAGCTCATCAGCCAGTGTTCTGGGAGAGTTGTAATGTTATGTTGCAATGGTAACATCACAACAGGCTCTGGACTAATCATATACTGTATTTTGACATTCTGTGTGTCTTCAGTTGTGAAAGTCATGATCTCTCTTCATGTACCATCAAGCTGAAGTCAACTACAGGTGACTGCATGGATGAAGCGCTGCCAGGTGTTTCTGTTTTCAACTAGACATTTCAGATCCTTAACTGATGAATACAGGGCTTTATTTTTAACACCTGACCAATGTGTTCGCCTCCTTGCCACCAATCATGTGTGCAGTGTGCACTTTTGAACTTTCTGCTTCAAATACTGCGTATACAATACAATCTTACCGTATAACAGATGCTGGGAGTTTCGTCCTTCCAGGGTTATACAGTGTGGTTCTAAAATACTTTACAAACTCTGGGGACAGGTTCCTTACACCAAAGATGTCATATAAACATATCAAGTTTAAGTTTACGTTCAACAGCTTTCCAGGAACAATCCAACAAAATTTCTCCCAGCACATCTTACAGGTGCTGTCTACAGGAATTTTATTCAGAATACTCTCCCAGACTTACTAGATGTGCTCTTGCAGATAAGAAGAAACATCTGGTTTGTGCATAATGGGGCTCCAACACATTATAGTCTCACTGTTCGAGGTGCATTGGCTGGTATGTACCATGACAGATGGATAAGTAGAGGATGACCAGTTCCATGGCCTGCACTTTCCCCTGGATTTTTATCTCTGGGGACACCTTAAACAATTGGTTTATTCAGCAAACAAACTGGTTGAAGAAACTCTTCTTTAATGTGTCATAGCCTGCAAAACCATTTGAAAGTTTGTGATAGTCTGTGATTCGACGAGCTGACAATGTCAATGTTACTTTAATATGTTCTTTCATTAATAACATTTTGAACTTCAACAAATCAAAAACGAAGGATTTGAGGACATATGTCTATGAACTTCTTTTTCTTCTTTTGGTGTAAGGAACCTGTTTTTTAAGTTTGTAAAAGTATTTTAGAATCACCCTGCACAGGCACTGTATTCAGAAAGCACATTCTGACTGATGCAAGTGTGTACTTCCACTGTAATGTTTCTGATCTCATTTTTGATGTTTCTTTTTAGTTTCTCCAATGTATGACTATTTGTCTGAAAAACCCTTTCTTTCAGTCTATCCCACAAATAAAAATAACTTCACCAGAAAGTTCTGAATAAATTCAACATGCACCAGATATGGTGATAAGTTTTAAAAATACTTTTTACACAATATGTACTGCTGTAATGAAAGCAATTTTGCAAATGAAAAATCCAGCGCTTCAACCTTCGAATGAGTACTCGCCATTGCAGGCTACAGACTGGCTTTCAAGGACAGAACCAGTGTTTTCGCATGCCTGCCAGTGAAGAAGAACACTATCATCAGTCAAGAGTTAAAAATAAAGCCCTGTACTTCTTTGATGGAGTCTAACCAACTCAACGCCAGCCATCTGTCTCTAAGTTCCCTCCACTTTTTCAAAGCATAATCATTTTCTCAATAGAGTCAGGCTGCCTCATTATGTACCCAAAGTAACCCAGCTTTAGCCTCACAATCAGGCCTCAAAGGACAGATGGGGTCTGATCTTCCGAATAATCCACTTATTTGTTTTCTTGGCAGTCCAAGATACATGTAAAAGTCTTATCCAGCGCCATAACTCAAATGCATCAATGTTCTTCCTATCCCTCATTTTTATGGTCCAACTTTTGACAACCATATGTAGCTATGAGAAACTTAAGTCCCTGAACTATTCTGATCTTAGTGTGCAGAGACACATCAGGCCATCTGAAGATCTTATTATGACTTTTGAATTCTGCTTTACCAAGAGTTAATCTGCTAATCCCAGAAGACTGATACTATCCACCTCTTCGAACACACCACCATCTTCAAGTTCAATGATGATAATGTTATCATCTTGATCTTACTAATGTTAAGATACAGCCCCATTCTTTCACTCTGGCAGGCTGAGTGGCTTAGACGGTTGACGCACTGGCCTTCTAACCCCAACTTGGCAGGTTCGATCCTGCCTCAGTCTGGTGGTATTTGAAGGTGCTCAAATACGTCAGCCTCGCATTGGTAGATTTACTGGCATGTAAAAGAACTCCTGCGGTATTAAATTATTGCACCTCGGCGTCTCCACAAACCGTAAAAGTAGTTGGGTTCCGGACTGAAATCCACCTCTTCTCCTAAGCTATCAATACTTACATCTGGACAAATTATCTCCATTCTCTTTCCACTTCCATTTGATCTCTCCTCCATCAGCTACTGAACCTTGAAAATTCCAGGTTTTGGTTTGAATGTAGATATACAGTATACTGGACGACCTTTTTTTGAGCTGCCTTTTATGTACTTCTCTTCTACATCAACATAAATATTATTGTCATAATAGCTATGTATATTACAGTATTTCTATATTTATTATGTAATATGTTTACAGACTTATCTATTGTAGTGGGCCGATGACCTCGATGTTAGGCCCCTTTAAACAACAAACATCATCTATCTATCTATCTATCTATCTATCTATCTATCTATCTATCTATCTATCTATTGTGGTAATACACTTTATCCTGTGCAAACCCATAAATTGGGAAGTACAGTAGGCGCTGGCTAATCGGACATTCAATAGTCCGACATTTCAAGTAATCGGACGTTTTGCTAGTTGTTTTACGTCGCACCGACACAGATAGGTCTTACGGCAACGATGGGACAGGAAAGGGCTAGGAGTGGGAAGGAAGAGGCCATGGCCTTAATTAAGGTACAGCCCCAGCATTTGCCTGGTGTGAAAATGGGAAACCACGGAAAACCATTTTCAGGGCTGCCAACAGTGGGGTTCGAACCTACTATCTCCCGAATACTGGATACTGGCCGCACTTAAATCGGACGTTTTGAACGCTTTTCATGTAGGAATGGTCAGCTCTATAGTCGGATGGTTTTGATGGGTGACCGCTTGGTAATCGGACAAAAGCAAACCCCTACTACTCCTGTTGCTTGGCGCCACTACAGATAGGTTATTATTAGGCAGTGTCAGTCAGTCTTAGCGAAGCGTAGCATCATAACCTTAACGTGTGTGTACTTAACTGTTAAGTGATTGTAAGTGTTACAGTTTAGTTCAGTGCGTTTAGTGTTAACAGGAGTTTACGTAAATAAAAGTACAATATACTGTGCAGTTAAAGTAGATTTTTGTGAAATGTCCACGGTCAAATGGAAACATGAGACTCTAACACTAAGTGTTAAAATTGAGATTTTAAGGAAATTGGACAAGGGAGAGAAGGTTGCTAACATAGCTTGAACACACAATATTCCGCGCACTACCATCTACTCGATCAAGAGTAGCAGAGAGAACATTGAGAAGTTTGTAAAAGATGCTGAAGGTGGTTCTTCATTACAGCAAACTGTGAAAGCAAGTATGCTTGTTTCTCAAAAAAAAAAGAAATTTACCTGAATAGATGCTACTTGTCCTTGATAATGCACCAGAACATGGATCAAATGATGTGTTAATGTCAAAAAATGGACGCATTAAGGCTCTTTTCATGCCTCCAAATTGCACTCCCCTGGTACAACCAATGGACCAAAACATAATTGAAATGGTGAAAAAGAGGTAGAAAAAAGATTTTGCTTGAGGCCGTTAGCTGTAATGATGACATCACTGTGACTTTGAAATCAATCGACTTGAATGACGCAGTATTCATGGTTGCAGCAGCCTGGGATACTGTACCGCAATCAGCAATAAGATTGTCGTGGAAGAAGTTATGGCCTTCACTGGACTCAGCTGAAGAAGGGCAACATTTTTTTTGATCCAGAAGATTTTATATCATTAGCAGACCTGATAGAGTCAGCAGTAACGCAGGCCCAAGGCATTGAGCTTCAACGAGTCGACATTCAAGATTGGTGTGACGAAAATATCGACTTTCAAGAGGCAATAACTGATGATGAAATTATAGCAAAGCTAGATACATCAAACCGAGAAGAAGATGAAGACTCATTAGAGGTGTTACCGAAGACAACTGTAAAAACTGAAGATGCGCTCTCTGCCATCAAAACCTGTATCAAATGGGGAGAAGGAAACTCCAGAGCAACCAGCACTTTAACTGCATTACGAAAGTTGAAGAGTGATGTACTTGTAAAAATATATAAAGGGAAGAAACAATCTACAATAGATAAGTGAGAACAGTACATACTGTCTGTCTGTTAGGTCATCAGCCCAGAGGCTGGTTGGATCCTCAAATAGCATCACCAAAGGCTATGCAGTTATAGGGAAACCACAAAAACCAATGGCAGTACCAAAATGAGGCGTACTAGGCAAGATGAGGAGTGAGGTAGTTTGCCATTGCTTTTCTTACTGGGCCAGACAGTGCTATTGTAGCACAACTAACCCTATGAGCAACACCTTTCATGACACTCAGACACACTGCTTGTGCTCTGAATGTCATTAATCAGCACCACCCATACCCCAGCAGCTTCCATATTGTCACAGCCATGGATGAGACTGGGACTTCAGTGGAAGCTACACTTTGCTCTAGTCTGTGCCAAGAGATGGATGCAAAAGTACTGTAACCATCAAGAAATGACAGCAGGCAGACAGTACATACAAATAATACATATTATTATTCTACTTAATTTTAAAAGTATAGTTTTTTCAATAAATGTATCCTACTTTATATTAAACTCTACAGCCTAATCAAATTGTGTGTTTTTAAATGCCAGATTCTGATATTCTGGATTACTTTCAATAGTCGGACACTTCCAATAATCGGACAACTTAATGGTCTAAGACATGTCCAATTAGTGAGCGCCTACTGTATGAATAAATAAATAAAATTATTATTTTCTTAATAAGAAAGGAAGAATTTAAAACAAAGTGTACATTAAAATAAGAAATATAGAAAACCTGACAATTCAGAATGATATGAGCAATGTAACATAATTAATAGCAGTCACAAAAAAAGTAATATAAACCTTGCTGAAACTAGCTTAATATTCCCTACATGTAGCGGAACACAATTACAATGCAGTCACTCAGAAATTCACCCAAAATTTACAAAAATTCCATTACATGATGAATAGCATAATAATTATAAGGCAATCGCATACAAATAACACTATGATTTACAGTAGATTTAGAGGTATGACAACTTACTATTAGCTTAACACTGTAAAAACAATACTGTAATGGTTATAGCATTCGCCATCCCATGTGCGACTTTGAGGTGGAGAAATCTAGCCAGTCCCAGTAGCAGTGACGCCACATATAGCATCCACCCGTTTGCTCCAACTGCACCACTCGTGGATGAGCCTAAGTGCAAGGCCAGCTCCTCTTCATTCACTCTGTGAATGTGCAAGGCCCAAGTGGAAGCAATCAGAAGATGAACCCAGAGCTTTCCAGCAGCTTTACCTCATCTGAAGGATCTTGCAGGGCTGACCTCTCTATACAAGGCAGGCGATCAAGCAGGGAATGGTTCAGTTTGAGTCCCGTTCTGCCAGCATCTGAGGACAGTGCTGCAAAGTGTGTTCTGCTTCAAATACTGGATCAGCGTGCTGCAGTATTGACGGAGTACTTCGTGTGAACTATGGAAGAGGGCAGTGAACGATGAGGGACAATGAAAGAAGACTGCAGTGGGAGTGTGAACCATGTATCTCAAACGGACTTATCAGAATGTTGTAAACTAGCTTAAATTGTGAACAGTGCAGCCGCTAATAGTGTACTGTGAGTTTTATTGTGAAATGCCCTAGGGTGCAAGTGAGAGTGACAGAAGTAACCGTAGTGTCAATGTGTTAGCTTGTAAGTGTCTGAGTGAATACTTGTGAGACTAAACATTGAGAACGCAGAGAGAGCACAAATTGTGTAATTGTATGTAGTAGTTATTAGTGATAAAATTGATACATTTTAGAGCAAATGCTACCAATTTACAATTATAAAGGTTTTAAAGTACAAATACAGTACATATATTTGTGAATGTACATAGTATTGATTAGGTGGAAACATCCAACCTTTATAATTGTGAATTGTAAAATCTTCAATACAGAAAAATGAAACTAATATCATGATATTAGACGAATGCTACCAGGTGAGTATTTATTCATCTACTAACCTGCCATCATGTTACAATACCATCACAAATTTCTTTCAAATACAATACCAATACAAATTTATTTCGTTAGCCTTCAATTGTTTATCTTCATTACAAAAAAGATTCTGTGATGGAAAGCACATTCAAGTTGTATCCTCTTGTTGATTTTCATAACCTGTCTTGAATTCTCATTAATTCAGTTCCTACTTGAAGTTCTTCACAATTTTAATATGTCTTATATATTTTATTGCTCCTTTTCCTTTTCTTTTCAAATGGCCTGGCCTTTCTTCACACAATTCCCATCCTACTTATAGTATCACAATGTTTTTGTACTTCTCTCTCTTTTTTTTTATTACCCAAACACATCATTGGTAAATAGCCAGATTATTAATCTGAGAATGATACAATTTTATCCCTGCTACAATATCTTTACAAATGTTAATTCTGTGAAGTAATCAAGCAGCTTTTTATTGTATTTTAAAAATTTAATTATTCTTCCTCTAACTTCTCAGATTACCAGAACTGACAAAGAATACCAATCAAGTTCTCTGTGACAGTGTTCCAAAAATAAATAAATGCATAATTCATTTGGCACAAGAATATGCAGTTAATCCTTAACGATGCAATAAATGCTACTGACATGTCTTGCTGATGGAATAAAGGTGATGATGTAAGATGGATATCGAAGCTTTCAATGTGCAAATGCCCCAGTTAACGATTGTTTCATTCTGTACCCCAAAGGCTCTCATCATTGTGACCAGTAGTTTAGAAACAATTTCCCTCATTCCTAGCATGACCCCATGACCTTGATGTGTGCTAACTTGTCCATGTGAAATGCAGCTTTTACAACGATTATGATGTGTAAATTATTATGGAATGGTAGGCACGTATTTCTCTTTCTTCTCTTCGTCCACTTTGTGAGGTTGCTATGTATGGGTATCAAATCTGATAATCAGATTGAGAATGAAGCCCTTCTTCTCACCAGGTTTAAAGACAATCATTACATTAAACAAAAATTCCCTCAAAGTATTCAGTAGATATGATTTCACTGAAGTAACGAAGAAAATTATATTTTATACCAGTTTTAATATTAACTGTATACTACTCACTTCAAGAGGAACACAGCGCCCAGGAGCCTGTTGACCTGGTCGGATAGCAATCACATCTCCATTGACAAGTAGAGCCCATGGTAAGTTCACAAGGCATCCATCTCGATATGTCCACTGGAGTGTGATGCAAGGAGATGAAGGTGAGCAGAGCTGAGGGTAGTTCTCTGGTAGCCAATGGCATTCATTCTCTGCTTCTGTCAAAAGAACAATCACCAAGTTCAATAATTCAAATATGATCATGTAAATCCAGGAAATCAATTTATGAAGTAGGCTGAGAACACTCTCAAAGGAAATACACAATGACAAGTTAGTGTGGACAGAGGGAACAACAGACGGGAAGAAAAGATAAGATAGGCACTGGCTCTGCTAATTTACACACACTGCCATCTTCATAAACAGAGTTCACTTTCTTACAATTTATTTCCATATCAAGAAGGAGGATCTCATAACAATTAATCTCCTAAGTGATTCTGTATATCTGGACCCCTCATGAAGCTGAAAAACAGGAAATAAATCATGGCGACTGAGAAGAACACCAAGAAGGATGCACTTGATGAACTCTACATTGGAGGAAATTAATACAGCAGGGTAGGACTGTAATGTGGTTAGTTGTTCAGCCAAGTCGTGAAAACATGTAGTTTCTTTGTAAACGCATAATCACTGAATGATGTGTGTGACGTTTTGTTCATGTTGCCATGTTCCATCTGTTTAATGCATGACTAAACAGGTAAAACAACTGAGAATTAGGAAGATATGATTGTTTTAACATCATCATTATCTACAACATAAATTATTTAGAGTTGTATCTTTTGATGCGCTCAAAGTAATACAATTGTTAACCTTTCTTTATACCATTTATTACTCCCTCAGAATATACACGTGTATGTGATACTTTCTTCTTGTCGCCCACGTGGATTTAAACAATCAGTTAAGTAGCAAATTTGTTGTGCGTGAGTTGGTGCCTAACTAGTTAAGTATATGACAATGAAAGAAATTGTACCAATGTCATACTGTTTATCGCAGAACGTGGCCTGGCTTTCCAGGGCAATGATGAAAAGTTTGGCTCTCCTCATAACGGGAACTATCTAGGTATTCTGGAACTGCTTTCGAAATACAGAGACTTTCTGGCCAAGCACATCAAAGAATATGGCAACCAATGAAGATGCCATGTTAATTACATTTGTCTACAGTTTATGAGAAGCTCACTGCTGCTATGGGAAGACTAGTTCTGAAAAGAATGTGTGATTCTATATGTTTATTCAAATATTATTCTTTGTTTGTTGATGCTACCGTGGACAAAGGACACACTGATCAAATGGCAATAGTAATATTATATGAAGGATGATGCCTCGAAAGAAATATTTGTTTAAGCATTTTTTGCTGAACTGTGGACATATCAGAAAAATTGCTACCTGCCTTCTGGCTTTTGTTTTTACAGGAACATATATTCCTATCACCAGTTGTTGGGGTCAGTCATGCAACAATACTGAAAACATAAGTGGAAAGTACAACGGAATGTAGGCCTATGCTTTGATAAGAAAAAATATCCCCCGTCTACATTTGTACCTTGTTGCAGACACACTCTAAATTTAGTTGTAAGAAAGCCACTAATTCTTGTTTGGCCACAATAACTTTCTTTGACTATACAAAATGTCTATACTATTTCCTCTGCATCAATAGCTTATTATGACATTCTTATGAAGTAGTTACAGAAGTCAGACAATAAATTGCACGTTCCTAAAAGCCTAGGCGAGATACGATGGTCTTGTTGAGCAGAAGCAACTAAGGCCTTGTTGTGTGGCTATGAAGAGATTAAGATGGCATGTCTGATTTTATCGGAGAATGACGTTGAGAAAAGTTCCATATGTAATAAGGCTATGAACCTCCATGATCATATGTGCAGTCTTGAAGTGCCAATTTGTCTAACATTTTGGAATTATATTCTAGAACACTTTAAACACCAATAAATATCCCCAAGATTTGAAACTGACACTGAGGTGCGCCATGGAAGCTTTGAAGTCCTTAAATGCCTTTGTTTTGTCAAAATGAGACTGTTTTGAAGAATAAGAGACAAGAGCAAAAGAAATGTCAGGTACACATGAATATGTCCACGGTTTTCTGCAAGCTCAAAGTGTGTGATTAACACCTGTTGATTTTAGTGAAACTGCAGAAACAAACTTATCAAAAGGAGATAAGTTCAAAGTTGACAGCTTCTTGCCTCTGGTCAATAGGTTAGCTGTGAGTTTGTCAGAGAGAATGGAAGCATATAAGGAAGTCTGCAGTCTATTCAGATTTTTTGGAGATCTCTTTGAACCAGACAGTGAACTGCTTCAATTGGCCACAGATAAACTTCTGTCGGTTTACTCAGGTCATCTTGATTTTTACTCAAAGAATGAGCTGGTTTCATTTGCTAATTTAATAAAAGATTGCTGGCCCCACAATGTAGGGGCAGCATGCCTGCCTGTTACCCGGAGGCCCCAGGTTCGATTTTTGGCCAGGTCAGATCTAAGGGCTGGTTCGAGGTCCACTCTGCCTATGCGATTACAACTGAGGAGCTATCAAACGGTGAGATGGCGTCCCCAGTCTCGAAAGCCAAGAATAACAACTGAGAGGAGAGGATTCGTTGTGCTGACCACACAACACCTAATAATCTGCAGGTCTTCGGTCTAAGCAGCAGTTGCTCGGTAGGCCATGGCCTTTCGGGGCTGTTGCGCCATGGAATTAGTTTGGTTAGGTTAATAAAAGATTGCATGAACAACTGCAACGACGGCTGCTATTCCATTGAAATGTTCCACCACAACTTCAGAACAATCTGAAATGCACCTTCCCAAACACAGAAATAGCCTAAGAATATATTTAGTATTAATGATCACAAATTGCAGTGTTGAACGGTCTTTCTCTGAAAATGAAGCTGTTAAAAACTCATTGAGGACATGCACAATTTAAAACCTCCTGTCTTACCTGACGATTTTTTTTTTTTTTGCTAGTTGTTTTACGTCGCGCAGACACAGATAGGTCTTTCGGCGACGATGGGACAGGAAAGGGCTAGGAGTGGGAAGGAAGCGGCCGTGGCCTTAGTTAAGGTACAGCCCCAGCATTTGACTAGTGTGAAAATGGGAAACCACGGAAAACCATCTTCAGGCCTGCCGATAGTGGGATTCGAACCTACTATCTCCCGGATGCAAGCTCACAGCCGCGTGCCTCTACGCGCACGGCCAACTCGCCCGGTACCTGACGATTTCAAGCATGGAAAATGATATAGCAAAAGAAGGTAGTTTTTCTGACATTGTGCATGATTTTGTAGCACAAAAGACTGAAAAGTTTATTCTAAGTATTAATGTGAAATGGTTATGATTTCAATGGTGTTCATCTACTGTATAATACCTTCAGTTTTTGATAATTCTGTAATACTAGATTTTGTAATTTTTGCCGAGTATAATGTGCAAAATTCAACTTATATTATTTTCTTTGAAATATAATAAAAATAGTAAAAGATCATTGTGTTTTTAATGAAGAAGTGAATCATGTTTCAAGGGCTGCTCATGAAGGTTAATCTGGCCCTGCCTGCTGGTGAGGGTTAAATGTTAGAGTGAAATTTCTACTGATGCCAGTGACTCCATAAATTCAAAGAAAAAAGACTATGTTTCCTCCACAATATACAGAAAATGTATAGAAACTCACCTTTTAATTTCTTGAGGAGGCCATGAATTCGATTAGGAATCTCGAGGTGACGAAGTCTGTTTTCTCTCACAACTAAGAAGTAATTGATTCCTACTAACACAAATATTATCATACTTTCCAAGGGAAAATATGTGTATCTGAAATAAAGAGAAAAACCAGCATACAAATTTGATCTAAGAATTTTATTAAACATAATTTCTGTTCAAATGTACTCCATGTTATCATCTGTCTTAAAGCAGAACTGAACATGAACAAACAATACTCGTAAGTCCATCAATGACAATTCTTAGATAAATCACTTAATGGTGTGTGCTCTCTAAAAGGACAACATGTTAGTATAAACACACACATGCTTTGAGAGTCAATCCATCAAATTCTAAAAGCCAAGCCTTGTTGCTGCAGCCATAGGTTTCTGTCCTTAATTAGTTTTGGACTAATATCTTCATCTCACCCTGTAAAGTAAATTGCTGAAAGAGTTCTCTTTTGGTCGACCTCTTCCTCTCTTCCCAGCCACTCTTCCCTCATAGATGTTGCAGAGGAAGTCACTGTGCCGTACGCTGTGAAGAATGATCTTTATCTTCCATCCCTCGATTTCTCAAATGAGGCCTTCTTCTTTCTCCTACTTCACACAGTATTTCATTATTGCTTTCCTTCCCTGTTCAGCATATTTGACTCATTCTCCTTCATCTCCACATTTCTACTGCTTCTAACCTGCCATTTTCTTACTTCTTCAATGGCCAGCTTTAACTCCCATAGCAAAGCACGCTACAAGTGAATGTTTTTATGAAGATCTTCCCATCTTTCTATACATACATGCTTTTGGTCAGCAAATCAACTTTATTTAGGAGAGTTTTTTTTAGCCTTTACTCTCCTTCCTTTAACTTCTGATATGCTTCTGTTATCATGTGCAATACGACTTCCAAGGTAGCAAAACTGATTTACTTGCTCAATTTATGCTTTGAGAGTGTAATACCAAATTAATGATAAGTGTGGGGAATGTGTGTGTGGAGGAAAAGGAACCATGGCAGAGTGTTATCTAAGAATTAGGTTAAGGTAAATGTAGAGGAAAGTAGGAGTGATGGAGAATAGTAAGGAGAAGGTGGTAATTTTTCACATTGGTACCAACAACATAAGCAAGCAGGAATAGGTACTAACATAGATGGGGATGTGTGAGATTTAGTTACGGCAGTGCAGAAGTAGTTTAAGGGAGCAGAGACTGATATCAGTGGGATACTGTTCATGAGGGATACTGACCGGAGGATGATTGAGGATTTACATGAGACTATGGAGTGGTAGACTTAAATGCACAAGTAAGACATGAAAGATAAGGAAAGGAAGAAGTAATGAGAATGGAGAAGGAGAAAAACTAGTTTTATGAGAGGAATGGAATGACTGTGGGCAACACATAGTTTCAGAAGAAAAACAGCAGGAAAATTACAAGATAATATGGTTGGGGTGATAGAAGAATAAAATCAGTACATGATTACTTTCTGGTAGAAAGGACAAATCGCAGACAGTTGATGAATATAACAAAATTACCAGGAAAAGCATCTGATGGAGATTACAGAGTTATGATAGCAAAAATGAGAGATGGGAAAGATGGAAAAATTAAAGGAGATAGGAATAGTTGGACATACGGTTTGGGTCGTGCAGCTGTGAGCTTGCATTCGGGGGACAGTGGGTTTTAACTCTACTGTCGGCAGCCATGAAGATGGTTTTCCATAGTTCCCCATTTTCCACACCAGGCAAATGCTCAGGCTGTGCCCACGGCGGTTTCCCTCACACTCCTAGCCCTTTCCTATACTATTGTCACCATAAGACCTATCTGTGTTGGTGTGACGTAGATCAAATTGTAAAAATAAAAAATAAGGGGGTGGGGGGTTAGTAAAATAATAGTGTTGAAATTAAAAGATAAGAGAGTACAGGAAGAAATTCTGGAGAGACTGAAACAACAAATTCCAGTTACTGAAGTAGGAAATGGAAGATAAATGGTCCAATTTCAAAAGGGAATTTGTAAGTGGGGCAGAGAGTGCCTGTAATAGAACACTGATGAGATTGAAAGGAGACACCATGGTGGAATGAGAAGGTAAGAGAAGCAGTGAAAGAATAGCAGAAAGCATGATAATAATGGAAAAGAGACAAAAAGGAAGAAAGCAAAAGGAAGCATCTAGATAATAAAGGGAAATGTAAGAAATTAGTAAAGAGAATTTGGAAGAATTTACACAAAAGATGGAAACAGATAGAAATAGCTGTAAAAGAATGCTGTATGGAATTCTATGAAGTAATAGGAAAGAAAGACATGATACTGTATAGCCTTTTTGGCGTATGCCATGTCAAGAAAATAAGGTGAAATTCTTTATGTTTTGCAGAGAAATTATCAGTCATTGTTTTAGAAGACCCTCTCGTGGACAGTCGAGATTTTCTTCTGACGACACAGACTACAGTTCACTGCAAAACGTAAAGAATTTCACCTAATTTTCCGGACACAGCATAAGCCCAAACGTCTATACAGTATCATGTCTATAAGTACAGGCCGTGAAAGCATCAATGGCAAGGAAAGAAAGAGTTTATACAAAGCTGATGAAAGTAGAAAGCGGAAAATTTAACACAACCAGACAAAATCAAGAGAAGATGGAAGGAGTATTTTCATAAGCTGCTAAATGGGAGAAACTGCGCAGAGGAGACGGTAGTAATATGGTGTGATGACTCAACAGTAGAAGATGATATAGCAATGTTAGAGGTGAAATTAGCAGTCCGTAAAATTAAAATGGGGAAGGCACCAGGGATGGATGAAATTAGTGTGGAAATGATAAAGACTGTTGGGCTACAATAGGGGTACAGATTGTTAAAGTGCATATGGAAACAGAAACATATGCCAGAAGACTGGGGAAAGGGAATAATAATACCTGTCTTCATGAAGGTGGGCAAAAAAGTGTGTGATAACTATAGAGGAATTACACTCTTATCACAAGTGGCAAATGTACTGGAAAGGATATTAGGTAGGAGAGTGAGAAGAAAGGCAGAAGCCAAGTTGCAAGAGGAACAGTATGGCTTTAGAAATGGAAGATCTACAGTGGACCCAATCTTCTACATGAGGCATTCATGGAAAAGAATTGGGAATATGGAAAGGCTCTGGTCATGACATTCATAGATCTAACAAAGGCATGTGACAGTGTTCTCAGAGAGAAGGTTTGGGAAACCATTATAAAAAAGAGACCGAGTACACAAACTATAGAAATGGTACAAACAATGTAGAACACAGCGTACAAACTCCAGTTGGAAAGAAGGAATGGTTTAGAAATGAAACTGGGATAAGACAGGGGAGTATGCTGTCACCTCTTTTGTTTCTAATGTTTACAGACGCAATTGTAAAGGAGACAAAGGAAGCATATGGGAAAAGGGAGATGAAGTTATTACTATTTACAGATGATACTGTGGTCTGGGAAATGAACAGCAAAAAAGTACAGGAACAACTTGATGCCCTGAATGAGAAAATTGAGAAGTATGGCATGAAAATCGATACAGAGAAAAGGAGGAAAAAGACAAGCAAGGGAAAAGCATTTTGAAAATAGGTGGTTGAAGCCTTGAAATTGTTGACAGTTTCAAATACCTAGGATGCAAATTAATGCAGAATACAAGGCTGGACATGGAGATAAGCAGCAGGGTGCAACAGGGCAATGCATTCTACCAGAGTGTAAGAAACCTTGTCTGGAATAAGGAAGTAGCAAGGAAGTGTCAAACATACCATAACATATCATGCACCCATATTGACCTATGTGTGGCTGAGACCTGGACAATGACACGTAGGGAGGAGAGCAGAATTCAAGTCAGTGAATTGAAATACCTAAGAAGTATGTTGGGAAAAACAAGAAAAGACGAAGTGGGAAACAAAGATCTTAGAAAAGAATTCTGAACGGAAAACTTACATGAGACAATTGATAGGAACAAACTAACAAAGTTTGGACATGTAAAGGACATGGAGGAGAAAAGAATACCAAAACTGATGATGGAAATAAAGTTTTAGGGAAAGAGAGCGAGAGGGTGACCTAGAATGAGGTGCAGACTGATTCAATAAAGAGGAGTGCAAGAAGAAGAAAACCTGGGCTGGGACAAAACGAGGATGGTGGAAGGAGAGAGGAATGTGGAGAAGTGCCATAAATGCCCTGATCCGGTGGGAGCTGGATAAAGGGAAAGGAGGAAGAGGATGTTGATGATGATGGAGTGGGTGTACAACTAAAGGAAACATTTACTTTCTTAAATCACACAAACGAGCATTCGGTAATACCAGACATGAGTTCAAATCATATCTTATTTTAAAAGACATAGTTCACAACAATCACCTCTAAAGATCTGCATCCCCAGACAAAAAACAAAAGAACACTGGGAAGATTGCCCGGCAAGAAAAAAACAAAAAAAAGACAATATATGAAAGATGAGAGGTTGCTACAGTTGCTATAGTTACGAGATAGTTAAATGTATCCAACAATGAAAAAGTTAAAATGGAGAGCAAATCTTTAAAATAAACAATCAAACCGGTGTGTAAGCCGAGAACACAAGCAAATAAAAAGAAAAATAATGGTGGTGTAAAATAACCTGTGAGATAAGGAAAAATAACACATATTCAAACAAATAAATCGACACTAACACACTCACGCGTGGTGTAGAGACCAAATGCGTGCAGGACAAACTGAATATGACTATCAAGACATGTTATGAGAAAACTCGTACTGCATGATAAATAAGATCACTGGCCCACGAACTTGATTAAAACTTACCAGGTCGTAACCCAAGGATTGCCGCATAATAGATAGGCTCATCCAGTTACGATCATGACCTTTACCTAGTACCACGCTACATGACATATTCATATTGCCTCTTCTAGGGCGAACATGAATTACACAACATTAGCATTAACGCAACACTAACACAAGCTCAGGCAGCCATAACCACGAAGAAAACATAGCATAGGGTCTCACTTCAAAACAACAGGCAAACACACATCATTCACACCGAGCTATTTTCCATTGCCACATATTGAATAATTTGTACAAAAAACAAACGCACACAAGAGAACCAAATAAAACCTACAGCAAATGAAAATGTTAAAAAACCTTGTAGAACAGGGTCTCAGTACACGAGATCAGCATAATTACGGCAACCAAAAATCAAAATAAAACCTTACATCCGGAAGAATAGAACCAGCAGATTCTATATAATCAAAATCATTGACTCTGAGCAGAGAGTCATGTAGGGTGGATGATAAATCAATTTGATGAAACACACAAAATCTAGTGCAATTATTTTGTAGCTTAACGTTTCCACCTTCCTCGCATCGGACATTGATGTCTCTTGCAGACAGCGGAAGGCAAAAAGTGTCACAAGAGAGAAATGCTTCGTCAGATATTGATGGCATGAGACGCCATCTGTCAAAGAGAAGCTAAAGATACGTCATGTTTGGGAATATTACAAATTGATACATTCGAGACATTGCCAACGAAAGCGACGTCAGAATGGTGCAACAAAAGGACAAACTTGATGTGACACAGAGTAAAGAAGTGGAATCAGAGATAAGGTTTTTTGTGGATGATGTTATTCTGTACAGAGTAATATATAAGTTACAAGATTGTGACTGCAAAACGAGCTCAATAATGTTGTGAGATGGATAGTAGGCAATGGTATGGTGATGAATGGGGTTAATAGTCGGTTGTGAGTTTCACAAATAAGAAAAGTCCTCTCAGTTTTAATTACAAAGGTGGATCAAATATAAACGAGAATTTGAATGTACTGCTGCTGTTAGTAATAATTCTGAGGTGGTCTTTGCCAGGATGTTGGTAGGGATGTCTGGAGAAGGGGTTTGCGCGTGCAAATGATGGTGGAGAGCCGGGTTGCTTCAGTACGCCATGAGTGAACAAGAGGTGCACACGTCTGCTGCACAACACATTATTATCAAATTTCTCGCAAAAGACGGCACCAAACCTTCTGAAATTTTGAGACGGCTCCGAACACAGTTTGGGGAAGAAACACTTTTGTACACTCAAGTGTATAAGTGGGCTAAAAAATTTGTGGCAGGAAGAGAAGCTGTGGAAAATGAACCTCATGAAAGGAGACCGTGAACAAGCATCACTGCAGACAACATTACTGCCATTCGAGACATTATTGGTGAAGATCAGCGAACAAAAATTTTGCAAATTGTTTTAGCCATAGGAATAAGTTACGCAAGTGTTAAAACCATCATCTGAGATAAACTCCATTTCAGAAAATTGTCTGCCAGGTGGGTTCCTCATCTCCTCAACCAGGAACAAAAATGTTATGCCAGGAAGTTTGTCAGAGACTCCTGTGAAGCTAAGAGGAGGAAGGAGAGGACTTCTTGCATCGTATTGTGACTTGTGATCAAAACTTGGGTGCATCATTACACCCCAGAGTCAAAGCAAGCAAGTAAGCAAGCATGGAGTGGTGGCAAAGAGAAGAAGCAGGTCCGGTCAAGGCCAAAACACGCCCATCTGCTGGAAATGTGCTGGCAACCATTTACTGGGACTCCGCCGGCGTTTTGCTGGTGGACCTTCTTCATGAATAAAGGATAATTAATGCAGCGTATTACTGTTGCCTTTTGGATGAAATGAAAGCTGCGTATCGTAACGAGCGAAGCTGGCAACCGATCTGAAACATCATTCCGCACCATGACAATGCAAGGCCGCATACTGCCACTTTAAAGTAGGAAAAACTGGATACCTCTGGATACCTCTGAAAAACCCTCCGTAAGTCCAGATTTATTGCCCTGTGACTACCATTTGTTTGGACCACTCAAACAAGACCTAGAAGGACAGCGGTTCGATGATGATGTTAGTGTAGAAGAGTTTGTGCGCAATTGACTCTGCAGACGCCCCTCTTCTTTTTATCAGAACACCATCAAAAACTTACCAATACGATGGAGAAAACGTGTATCGAAGGCAGGACACTATGTAGAAAAGTGATCCCTGTATGTGTATTTTTTTTGGTTGATGCAATAAATTTTAAAAAATCCCATTTTTTATTTGATCCACCCAGCTACTGCATTGATGGGGTGAAAGTTCTTATTGGGGATCACTGTAAGTACCTATGTTTTAATATGAGGCAAGATCTTCTTCATTGGGGGTAATCACATCAATGGGATTGCAAATAAAGGGTACAGATCTCTGCACATGGTTATGAGGGTATTTAGGGGTTGTAGTAAGGATGAAAGGGGTAAAGGAGAGGGCATATAAGTCTCTGGTAAGACCCCAACTAGAGTGTGGTTCCAGTATATGGGACCCTCACCAGGATTATTTGATTCAAGAAATGGAAACAATCCAAAGAAAAGCAACTCAATTTGTTCTGGGTGGTTTCCGACAAAAGAGTAGCATTACAAAAATGTTGCAAAGTTTGGGCTAGGAAGATTTGGGAGAAAGGAGACGAGCTGCTCGACTAAGTGGTATGCAATACCAATATAGTTGGCCTGTTATCGGACATTATTTCCCTATGGGACTCAACATCTGCATCATAAGTGGTATGTTCCGAGCTGTCAGTGGAGAGATGGCATGGAATGACATTAGTAAACAAATAAGTTTGAGTGGTGTCTTTAAAATAAAATGCATAGAGGAAACTGAAAGGATATTGACAGACGATCTTTCAGTCCTATGGCAATATTACCACAAGTGGCGACTCACACCAAGCCCAAGTAAAACAAAATCTTCATGTTTTCATCTTCATAACAAACAGGAAAATCAACAACTGAAAGTATGTTTTAATGAAAATCTAGTTAAATATAATCCTTTTCCAAAGTATTTGGGTGTCACACTTGACAGATCCCTAACTTATCAACAACACCTGAATAATACAACAACCAAAATCCGTTCCAGGAACAACATCCTTCAAAAGCTGTGTGGTACTACATGGGGATCAACTGCTGCAACACTTCGTTGCTCTGCACTGGGACTAGCCTATAGTACAGCAGAATATTGTGCTCCAGTCTGGCTGAACAGCAACCGTACCAACAAACTCGACATCCAGCTCAATACTACAATGCATACAATTACAGGTTGTCTAAAAACTACACCAACATTTTGGCTCCCAACTTTAAGTCACATTCATACACCTGCACTGAGAAGACAGGATGCTTTGTTACATGAATATAAGAAAATATTGGATCACCCAGACCTTCTAATTCATGACTACATTCCAAGTGCAATATCTGGCAGGTTAAAATCCAGACATCCACCAATTAAATCTGCTGTTCAACTTTTCAATACAGGCTTCAATATAAATGATCATTGGGAAAAAAATTGGATCCAACATGCACCACCAGACATTATAACTGTTTTAAATACCCAAACTAAACCAGCTGGTTTTGATTTGCCTCGACGTACGTGGAAAACTGCCAACAGGATTCGTACAAACCATGTATGGAGTATGTAACGACTTCCTCTACAAATGGAACAAAATTCCTGATTCATCTTGTGTTTGTGGAGCGACTCCCCAGACCATCCAACACATTGTGCAGCAGTGTAGTATTATGTCATACTCGGGAGATCTGAAGGACTTTCTATCGTTGACTCCAGATGCTGTTAACTGGATAGACAAATTGACTCTCACTATATAAGTCATTGTATACTCTGTTTCATGTCTAATAGTCATAAGGCCATAGTTATTTTAGTATATGATTTATATATTGTTGTATATTCCAATGTGTTGCCATACGCTAAATAATAATAAATAATAAATAATAATAATAAGTAGGAAAGATCACAATAAGAAGATAAAGTTGGAATTCAAATGGACAAATTGGGACAAATATTCATGGGCGTTAGGGACTGGAATAACTTACCAAGGGAAATGTTCAATAAATTTCCAATTTCTTTGCAATAAGAAAAGGCTAGGAAAACAACAGATACGGAATCTGCCACCTGGGTGACTGCCCTGAATAAAGATCAGTAGTGATTGATTTTGATTAACTGATTTTAATTTTTTGTAAGTGTAGACACATATCTAGTTAGTGTTTTCTCAAGGACAGTTGATAGCAGAAGAGGAAACTGCATGTGGTAGAAGATGCAAACTCTTGAGTGGAAGGTTTTAATAAGTTTGGGTGAAAGAGACACTTACTGTTGCTCAATGAGTAGAAGTGGTTATTTTGACAAGGCTGCATTGTAAGTAAAAGAAAGTGTATTGTTCGATTATTAACACAGATTGAGTTTAACTAGGAGATGTTAGAATGAGTTGCTTTACAGGTAATAAGTAGATTTATAACCATATGACAGTGTGTATGATAATGTTATAGATAACCCCGGCCTGCGCAGATTTTCCGGCAAATCTACTTGTATGTGATATACGTTAGTGTCCTTATGTAAAAAAATAATACCAGTTGTTTCATATCACATACAGATTTATCACAAGTCCATCTCATGTTTGTGCTAATGGAGCTTCGTTGTTGTAAATGAGGTTCGGATTGGTTGTACAGAATGCAGTTAAGGACATGGTTGAGAGAAATTATCGTATGTGCTCTGTTTTGGAGGCGAGTAGGTAATCATACAGGAACACCAGAAGAACAATTAGAATGGTTGCAGTTCGTGCATGCGCAGAATTTTGCACTCCATATTGTGTGTAAAATGTGTGTAGAAAACCTGTGGCAATGGTACAATGGGTTGTTGCCGTCAATGCCATTTGGAATCCCAATGGCTTGGCAGGAACAAAGAAATCATTTTGATGAATGTTCATCATCATCATCATCATCATCATCATCATCATCATCATCATCATCATCATCATTTCCCTTTATCCAGCTGTAGCCAGGTAGGGGCAAATATGGTTCCTCTCCACTTTCTTCGATAGGGGACGCCCTAACATTTTCCTAGGCACCATATCTGCTTTATCCATATAGGCTATTGTTACAATGGGCTCGCCACACCCGAAGGCATTTTATACCTACTGCCAGGTTCAAAATTAGGCCGCCCCTAACATGGAGTCAGGCGCCTTTTGTAGCCGCTCCTCTAGAGTACAGACGCTACAGGTTTGCCCCTTCCGCCATCTCCACCGTATCAAGGTCCACCTTCTCCGCCATAGATGCTGCTGAGGTCTTCACTTGTAACCCTGAGCTGGGACCCATACCAGATGTTACGTACCGGGTCTGTGTGCTCTGGGACTCACGTAGGCAGGGGCACCATTCCCTGGGTAGGGCTGCTTCCGAAGAGGGTCCCTACTTGCTACCTGATGAATGTTATTTTTGTGTATGTAAAATGTCTGGGTTCAACACAAAAAACAAAAAGCACATTGTGTATCCCTGCCTTCCATCTGCCATAACCCCTATACCACATGGAGCTGATATTCCTGTCCCAAAACCACCAATACAGTTATCAGAGAGTGTGTCTTCAAGTGCGGAGGATGGTGCTGATGATACCTTTGTACCGGATATTGAGGATAAAACTCCAAGTCTTTATAATCAGTGTGACTCAAATGATTTGGTGCGTGACCTAGGCCTCACTAAAGAAGAGTGAACTTTTAGAATCAAGATTAAAAGAGAGAGGCAGAGAAGGAAAACTTCGGAATGGCAAAGACGGTGGATAAGGCAATCCATCCTCTCGGGGGAAAATTAGAAGAGATTGTGGAGAAGAGGGATCTTCAAAGGCTAACAGAGTAAACCCTGAAAGAAAATCCTCAGATGCGTTAGGGTTAGCAGGTCAACAGATGAGTAAATTTGTGCTTGATTTCAACTATAATACAAGCTTTGGATGGAAGTTTAAAAATGGAAATGGAATTGACAAGTCTCTGGCTACAATTGCACAGTATGATGGTAATGCGGATGTTCGTGCAATTAGATTAGAGAACAAAACCTGATTTGGACAATAAATATTTTAACAATGAACGGGAAGGAAAATGAATTGACTGACCTAATGGAGAGACGGAAACTGGACATCCTGGGATTAAGTGAAGTAAAATGGAGGGAAAGGAATGAAGAAACTAAGAAAGGGGTACACTTTATACTGGATGGGTAACAGTACAGAGAAAAGAAATGGAGTGGGATTTTTAGTGAATTAAAATGCTGAACCAATAGCTGAAGTTGAAAATGTAAATGAAAGAATGAGAGAGAGAGAGAGAGAGAGAGGGAGGGAGAGAGGGAGGGGGGAGGGGGGGGGGTAGAGAACTAGAGGAATTAACTAATTAAGGTTAAAATTACCGACCCCACCAGGAATCGAACCCGTGTCCCCTTGCACCAAAGACCAGAACACAAACCATTTGGCTGGAAAATTCATGATTTCCAATAATGGACCAATTATACTGGAATTATGAATTTACTCATTCAGGACAAACATTTCATGTTCCCTATGGGAATCGAAATCTATATCATTTTTCACTCAACACAATTTTACTGATGATCAGAACACACACTAACACACATTCAAACGCATAAATGCCAACCAGTACATTCAACATCTGTTCTCCAAACGGCTTCTCAAAGTGCAGTGATATTCCAGAATAGTTTACAACTAAACCATCTGCATAACCATCTGATGGACTAACTCCCGATGAATGACTCGTCATGTACTTGTGACTAACTGCTTACTTACACTTGGGATCAATCAATCAAAATCAAATCAATCAATACTGATCTGCATTATCAAAACTGACTAGTGTGTGCCAGTTGTGCTCTTTATAAAAGGCCCGTAGATGATTCTAGCAGTTTCCACCTCCAAATCATTCTGCGTGCTTGGTCCGCTACTGATCTGCTTCCAGCTTCTTCTACAAGTCTCCTTAGTGCGAGACTCAACAGTTTGCCACCAATACTGTTCTGCTTGCTGCTGGTCCCGTTCACACTGTTGACGCAGGCAACAATTATGATCTTTCCTGGCATTAGTGCAGCTACCCCACACTCGAACTTCATTGCAAAATACATCCTCCTTAAATTTGCTCGTCCCAGGTAGGTCCAAGGTATGGCACAAGCTGGTCTAGGTAGACGACCATTGAATCCTGCAAGCTACGACGTTAATCCTGGTGATAATGGTGCAGGGACCTTCCCATAGCAACTGGAGCTTCAGCGATTTCTCCTTCATCCATAGCAGTGGGTACAGCCACACTCAGTCACCTTCCTGAAATTCAGCCGAGTTTGCCTCCAGGTCATACTGGAGCTTCATCCAGTCGCTAGATACCGTCGGGTGTTTTCGGGCATACTGTGGATGTTGTTGAGCCACACCATCAGTTCCCAGGTGTAGTCTATCACTGGTTGTTCTTGCTCTGGAGCTGTCTTGAACATAAAGTAACTTTTTTCTTCTTTTTTATTTTTTAAAAATTTACAATTTGCTTTATGTTGCACTGACACAGATAAGTCTTATGGCGATGATGCGATAGGAAAGGGCTAGGAGTGAGAAGGAAGCGGCCATGGCTTTAATTAAGGAATAGCCCCAACATTTGCCTGGTGTGAAAATGGAAAACCATCTTCAGGGCTGCCTGCAGTGGAATTCAAACCCACTATCTCCCAAATGTAAGCTCAAAACTGCGCAACCCTAACCGCACGTGTCCCGCATAAACCAAGATAAGGCTCTTGCAACATAAATTCTAGCTTAATTATTTATTCACAAAACACTGGCTTCATCAGTCTATACTTGACAACCGTTGCTTGTCAGAGGCAGAAACCTCTCTACTGGCGAAAGAAGGAAACTTTGAGTTACTTCTCCCTCAATTCCCATGGAGGAGATCGCCGCGATTATTACAGCTGCTATTCGAAATCTACCATCTGACCAGGCAGAAGAAATCCACAACGAAGCCTCACAGATACTGAGATAGGCAGAGCACCGAGGAGCAAACTCACGGTTCAAGGGAGGAAGGCCATAAAAACTCTGAACATGGACGAGAGTGTACTCATTCTTCCCGTGGATAAGGGGAATGCCACCATCATCATGGCTACTAATGATTACACTGTGAAGATGTCGGAGATTTTGGACCCAGAGACCTACCGCATGCTACTGAAAGATCCAACCAATCGGATTCTTCGTAACACCAACAAGCTTAGTAATGCCTCGTCATTGCCAAACAACGTGAAGAAGGAAACCTCCAAAAGTGAAGCTCTACCTCCAAGACTATATGGCTAACCCAAGATACACAAGGACAACGTATCTCTACGGCCCGTTGTGAGTGCTATTGGATCACCGACCTACAATATTGCTAAACATCTGGCCACCTTACTACAACCTTACATCGGTGGCACACAGTTGTATGTCAGAAATTCAGGCCACTTCATAGAAAAGCTGAAGAACATCCAATCAGAAGACAAAGATCTGCTTGTCAGCTTCGACGTGGTCTCACTCTTCACTAAAGTTCCTGTAAATGAGGCCCTGGACCACATTGCTCAGATTTTTCCCGACGACATTAACAGCTTGTTCAACCATTGCCTTATCACAAGCTATTTCCTGTGGAATGACAATTTCTACGAACAAATTGATGGTGTCACCATGGGCAGTCCTCTGAGTCTGGTGAGTGCAAATTTCTTTATGGAAAAGTTCGAACAAATAGCACTCGAGACCGAATCACTGAAATGTAAGGCTTAGCTGTGCTTCATAGATGACACCTTTGTGATCTGGAGCCATGGAAAGGAACAACTATAGTTGTTTCTACAGCATCTGAATAGTATTAACACTAATATTCAGTTCATTATGGAGACAGAAAACAATGGGAAAACTCCCTTTCCTCGATGTTCTGGTAACGAAGACTGACGATTTAAATTTGGGACACACAGTGTAACCGCAAGCTGCTCCCACAGGTTGTTTTCTTCAGAAGATGTCCAACCACCACCCATGACAAAAATATGGAGTGATTAAGATGCTAGCCGACTGTGCTAAGAAAATTTGTCAACCTCAGCACTTAAACGAGGAGCTCAGCCACCTCAATATGGTCTCACTCGCTAACGGGTACAGCGATAAAGATATCCAGTGAGCACTCCATCCCAGACGTCCAACAACCAGGGAGAAAGAAGAGGAGCGGCCAGCAGCTAAAGCCTTTCTGCTGTATATTGGGAAAAACAACTGACAGAATGGGGAGGCTACTCCATGGGTGAAAACAATATATAGGCCAACAAAGAAAATCCAGGAACTACTTAGGTCTGCCAAAGACAAGCGCTACTCTCTCTCCATAGCAGGTGTCTACAAGATCCCGTGTAGCTGCGGCCAGGTGTACATAAGTACTACAAAACACAGCATCGCCACACGACTGAAGGAGCACAACAGACATAGCTGGCTGAGACAAGCAGATAGATCATCAATCGCTGAATACTCGCTGTTAGCAGGTCATGACATACAGTACAGTGACACCAAAGTACTGTCAACTACTGTATTTTATCACGCCCGGCTACAAAGGGAAGCCATTGAAATCCTGAAGCACACCAACAGCTTCAACCGTAAGGAGGAATCTGAATGGTTAAACAAAGCCTAGTTTCCAGTCTTAAAAGCCTTAAATCCTGAAGGACACGATGGTCAAGGCAAAACAGAAAAAAGTAACGGGAGATCAGCTGTCTGTCTCCGCCAAGACAGGTCGATGTACATTGAGCGCCTTAATGGTTTTTTTTACGTCACACTGACACAGATAGGTCTTATGGTAACGATGGGATGGTAAAGGCCTAGGAGTGGGAAGGAAATGGCCGTGGCCTTAATTAAGATACAGACCCAGCATTTACCTGGTGTGAAAATGGGAAACCATGGAAAACCATCTTCAGTGCTGCCGACAGTTGGGGTTTGAACCCACTATCTCCCGAATACTAGATACTAGCTGTACTTAAGCTATTGCAGCTATCGAGCTCGGTGGGCTCCTTAATGCTTCAACCATTGGCTGAAGATCAGCCCATAAGCGACTGCCCCTCCAGCATGGCGGACCAATAGGTGAGCAGCGCTCCGTAGCCTGCACTATATAATGGGGTGGAATTACACCACCACTTCAATCCACTGAGAGGTTCACTGCTAACGAAGTCAGTCAGAAACCACGATAATGCCAAACACAGTCTTCGGTGAAACATCGGACCTATAACATGCTCCTGGACCACAGCCTACAAGCCCGCAAAACTCCGACAAGATTTCTAAAACCAGTGCATTGGCACTGCTGGTGGCTTCAAGCAGTCTATGCAGTGGCCTCCATGGTATGCACTAGCCATGCGTCTTGGTGGGTGTGCTAAGTACCAACATATGAGCCCAACTTAGCACATAGGGGCTGAAACGCAGGCAACCAAGAATGAGTTAGCTGGAAAATTTATAATGTACAATAACGGACCATTAAATTGGTATTATAAATTTGCTCATTCAGGACAAATATTTCATATTCCCTGTGGGAATCAACATCTATATCATGATTTATAAAGCCGGCCTGACAGCCTCAACTGCTACATATATATGACGCAACTTCTCTAACAATGTTAAATTGCTAGTTTCATCTATACAATGTAGAGGTAGTTACATTTCAAGCAAAAATACTTGGTGTCTACAATCTCCCATAATCTCGACTTGAAAGGGTGATTTATTTGCAGCGACCTATTATCCGCAAAACAGTTGCTAGCAATCACTACAAAAATATACTCACACACAGTACGTACCTTTGATCTGAATGAGCAATGCATGCCACAAGCAGAGCCAGTCCATCCAAAATCAGAGCAAGTGCTGAGGACCAACAGAGGATCGTATACCGACTGCTACGGAGAAGTGCATCTTTCACCCACGGCCCAAACCGGCTGTGAAAAAAAAAAAACAGATCATGAATTACATTAAATATCTCAAATCAACAAATTCAAACATGAATATACAGCAAATTCTTGATTATCCAGGTATGTATTAACCGGTTTGGGGATAAACTGTGGAACTTTTTTTCCCCCTCAATGTTTTGTATACTTGTGACCTGAGCTTTGACTATGGTTCATATTATTTACATATTTTATGCCCACATTGGAGCACTTAAATCAAACCATACACAATAAGTCTTCAAAGAATGAAGTGGGAATTTAGCTTTCATCAGCTTCCTTCTCTCCCGAAATCTCTTCATTCTTTCCGAACTAGCTGCCCTATCTTCATCAGATATGACATACAGTGCACTTCCGATAATTCGCGTGCGGATAATTCGCTTTGCAGTTAATTTGTGGGTCTCGGAGAGTTATTTTTTAAAGTATTAATTCTTTCACCCACTAATCATCACGCTGAGTAAAATTATCTCTGCCTAGTCTAAAAGAATTTTAATGCGATGCGTGGAGACGAAATCATTGATATTTGAGGAGACTGGACTTCGTTTCTCTACGATGTAGCAGTAGGCCTATATGCACACTGCTGCCAGAATGCTGCAAGCTTGGAAACATTCAAGCATATTGCTGCGCGTAGCACAGCTCAGATTACTGTAATCTGGGAAGCAGAGATACTGAACGAGGAATGCACTCGGAATTTATCCTCCCTTTCCCTACAGCCCAAGGTCGCTGAACTGTAAGCCAAGTGAAGGGTAGGTGCACTGACAGCGAGTGTACTGTAGGCTATTGTACTTGAGAAGTGTGAACGGAGTGCAGAAGTCTTTCCATAGTTTCGAATAAGTCAGTAGTAAGAGTTTTCAATATGAATGGTCGAAAAATGTAATATAAAAGGTTAACCATCAGTGAAAAACTGAAAATTATGGAAAGAATAGAGAAAGGAGAGGCATCATCAAAGTTAGCCTGCGAGTTTGGTGTGGGTGAAACAACAGTGAGAGATATTAAGAAGCAAAAGGAAACCCACATCAAATTTTCTGCTAATTGTGATCGTTCATCGTCCCGGAAATCAATGAGAACATTGGACTATGCAAATCTAGACGAAGCCATGATACGGTCGTTTAACCAAAAACAAGCGAAAGGTATTCCTGTGTCCGGCCCAATGTGTGCTGAGCAAGCAAAACATTTTCATGATGCTCTTGGCTTAGACGGAGATTTTAAAGCATCTTCTGGCTGGCTTATGCGGTTTAAGAAACGCTATGGAATACGAGAAATTGCTATTCACTGAGAGCGTCTCAGCGCAGACACGGGTGCTGCTGAAAAGTTCGCACAGGAATTTCAATCATTCATTGCAAAAGAACATCTTGACCTTAGGCAACTTTATAATGCAAACGAAACAGGGTTGTATTGGAAATGTTTACCGTCCCGAACATTAGTGATGCAACAAGAACAGCAAGCCTCAGGCCGCAAAACATCCAAGGAAAGAATAACCATTATGGCATGTGCTAACGCAAGTGGTGATCATAAATTAAAATTATTAGCGATAGAGAAATCCAGAAAACCACGTTGTTTTAAACGAGAGAATGTACCTTTGCAGTATTACCGTCAAAAGGCAGCGTGGATGGACACACAGATATTTAAGGACTGGTTTCACAATCATTTTGTGAAACAAGTGACGGCCTACCTAATTTAGCAGTGCTCTTGATTGACAATGCGCCTTCTCATTCACACGAAAGTGAACTTAAAGAAGGTGATATTTACGTGAAATACCTTCCCCCTAATGTAACTTCTATTCTCCAACCTATGGACCAAGGCGTTACTGCTGCTTTAAAGAAGAACTACAGGTCATCTCTGTTACAGCAATTGGTTGTGGAAGGCTTCGATATTCCAACATTTTGTTGTTGTTGCTAGTGGCTTTTTGTCGCACCGACACAGACAGGTCTTATGGCGACAATTGGATAGGAAAGGCCTAGGAGTTGGAAGGAAGTGGCTGTGGCTTTAATTAAGGTACAGCCCCAGCATTTGCCTGGTGTGAAAACGGGAAACCACGGAAAACCATCTTCAGGGCTGCCGACAGTGGGATTCAAACCCACTATCTCCCGGATGCAAGCTCACAGCCGCGCGCCCCTAATCGCACGGCCAACTCACCCGGTCCAACATTTTGGAAGGACTTCAGTTTGTTGGATGCTCTTCATGCAGTCAATAAGTCATGGGACAAAATTACCGCTACTATGCTCACACGATTATGGAAATCTGTTCTAGGTGAAGAGCAAGCATTTGCCAGCTTCAGTGATGATATTTCAAACAGGCAATGTAGTCTGGCTACGATGAAAAACCTGGATAAATGCCAAGATGCAGAAGAAAGTGACATTATTGAGTGGTTAGACGTCGGTAAGGACGATTATGGTTTCAGACATGAAAGTGAGGAAGATATTGTACTGAATTTGACGGTTGGTGAGGAAGACAGAGATTCAGATGATATTAAGTGCGGGAGTGATGCAACAGGAACTCCGAAAGTTTCCCCACAGCCAAGCTAGTGTCTGTATAGACACATTTATCTCTTACATAGAAAATAGAGACAAATTTTCATTTTCAGATATTGTTTTCTTGAGAAATGTATGATCTAAAATTAGAAGAAATGAACAATCATCTAAGAAAGAAAAAGTGATGACCGATTTTTTTTTGTTAGATTGAATGTTGGTATAATCCACATGGCATTTTGTAATTTTTCTCTAGTGTGTCTTACAATAAAATGTAAAGTGTTATAATTATTTTCTGCTTGTTCATAAAATACATTTCATTATTTTAACCTATGGTTTTGTTTTTACCCGACTTAAAAATGACTGCGGATAATTCGCGGTTTTCGATAATTCGCGGAAGTGCATGCATTAATTACCGCGAATTATTGGGAGTGCACTGTATTGTTTTTGTTGCAAAAGTGTTTAGGTTAAGTCTTATCTGTTTGTTCTTCAGATTCCATTTCTCTTCTCTGTTTGCAATTTGTTGCACTGTAATATTAAACTCTTCTAAACTATCTTGGACTTCCTTGAATCAATTATTTTTTGTTGAGTGAAAGATAATCAGACACCCATGTTTTCATTGTGTGTGACATATACGTGTTATTACTCTTTCATTCTTGCAATCCTATGTACCCCCTTTGCTCTTGTACATAGAAGCAATTATACTGTCCCTCCATGTGTCAGGTATTTCTTCCTGCTATTATTCATGAAGAGATCCCACAGCAGATCAATCCCTTCTTGCCCTAGCGTTTTCCATACCTCCATAGGAATCCTACCTAGACCCACTGATTTTCCATTCTTCATCCTCCATACAGGCTTCTCTACTTCTAGTCTACAGATATTCTGTGTCAACCCTCATTTGGCCTTCCATCTTCTCTATATGTTCTATCACTTTCATCATTTAGAGGACTTTCTAAGTACAGTACTCCTTTCATCTCATTCTTACACCTTTATCTCTCTATAACACTCGCTCTTCTCACTCTTCTATTTGTCTCACGTGAGAGATATATTTAGTTGCCTTCTTTTTATATTTTGCAATCTTATAGATTTTTTCTAATTCATCGTAAAATTAATTATAAGCAGCTGCCTTTGCATGCATAACTATTCTTTTAGCTTCTTGCTTTCTCTTTCGGTACATTTTTCTGTCACTCTTTTTGCAAATCTTCCTATCTTTTCTTTGCCTAAATTTTAGCCTTTACTGAACACTGTACATTTTCATTCCACTACCATCCCTCCTCCTGGCATCTTAACTTTCCAAAGGTCTCTCCCAGCATCTGATTTACACAGCTCATAATGATTTTGCTTTGTGTGTCCACTAATTGTGTACACTGTCTGGGCTGTCTGACACCTTCTGGAGTACCAATTCCTTGAAACTACTTTTTACATCCTCTTCTTTTAAATAGAAACACTTCCCAATTTTAACTTCATGTCCATGCACAACATATAATGCTGCTGAGCTACCTACTTGATCCATAGAAATAGTCTTGCATTTTACAATTTTTCTTAAAGTGTGCTCATTTCACTGAGAAATAGTCAATCTGTGAGCAAATTGTTTCCACCTCAAAAAAAAAAAAAAAGAGTTTATGATGGCCAGATCAAATGCCATAGTAAAATCAACAATCCTATTTCCCTCTGAGTTTCCAGTGTTCTCCCCAGAAATTTTCGTCAGTTGGGTGACAGGATTGAGTAGCCAGACAGGGAATACTACATAAAAAATTAACAGCAGCCCTGCCCAGGGAGTGGCGCCCCTGCCTATGTGAGTCCCAGAGCACACTGACCCAGTGTGTAACATCTGGTAAAGGGTCCCAGCTCAGGGTAACGAGTGAAGACCTAAATGGCAGAAAGAGAATATGATTCGGTACGGTGGAGCTAGCGGAGGAGGCAACCCATTCCACTGGGAGTAGTACAGATGGAATCCACTGCCTTTTGGGATGAGGTGGGATCCTCAAAGGCTAAGGGAATAAACTCCGAAAGAAAATCTTCAATTACGTTAGGCGTAGCGAGCCAGTAAAACAGCTTACTTGTAGTTGCTTTCAAAACACATAAGAGCCTCGGAATGCATTTATCAACTAAATTAAGATGCCAGCATGAGCAGACTCATTTCAGGGATGATGGTTTATGGCCTGATGATAGATAGACAGGGTCTTGCAAAAATGCAAAAATGCCGGAGGAGACCAACACGGATTGGGACCATCAACTTACTCAGTTTCACAGGTAAATGTGAAGAATTATTGGACCTCATGGAAAAGAGGAAATTAATGATACTGGGGCTGAGTGAAACCAAATGGAGAGGGAAAGGAATGAAGAAATTAAGAAAACAGTATACACTCTATTGACTTGGAAATGACAAAGAGATGAAGAATGGTGTTGATTTCATCATGAGTCAAGATCTAGAAGGAGTCTCTGATATTCAGTATTTTAGTGAGGAATAATAAAACTGACTGTGCATTTAGGGAAAGAAAAACAAACTTTGGTACAGGTGTTTGCACCTCAAACTGGATGATGTCAAGAGGATAAGAACCAGTTTCTTGATGATTTGGAAAAAAGTTATTAGTAAAGAGAGAGTAATCATCATAGGAGATCTGAATGCACAGATTGGGACAGATAGAACAGGATATGAGAACATAATGGGACCTCATGGATATGGTGGAAGAAATATAGAAAATGAGCATCTCCTTTACTTCTGAATGAGGAAAAGGGATGGTGGTGAAAAATAGTTAATTCAAGAAGAGACAGAGCCATAAGATAACACAATACAGTTGGTATGGACTACAAAAGACTGTAATTGATTATGTCATCTCAGATGAAGAAAGGAGCAGAATAATAATAATAATATTCGTGTGGCTATTACTAGCCGAGTGCAGCCCTTGTAAGGCAGACCCTCCGATGAGGGTGGGCGGCATCTGCCATGTGTAGGTAACTGCGTGTGATTGTGGTGTAGGATAGTGTTATATGTGGTGTGTGAGTTGCAGGGATGTTGGGGACAGCACAAACACCCAGCCCCCGGGCCATTGGAATTAACCAATGGAGGTTAAAATCCCCGACCCGGCCGGGAATCGAACCCGGGACCCTCTGAACCGAAGGCCAGTACGCTGACCATTCAGCCAACGAGTCGGACAGGAGCAGAATGGTAACAGATGTTAGAGTTATACCCAGTGAGAGTCTTGACAATTAGCACCGTCTACTAGTAGTGGACCTGAGAAACTTCTAGGTGCCAAAAGTACAGAACAGTAAAATGCCAAAAATCAAAGTATGGGAACTCCAGAAAACAGATAAGAGAATTGAGTATCAGAACCGGATAAAAACCCTGTTACCAAGAGATGAAAGGAAAAATGGAGAGGCAGAACAGACTAAGGGACACATTGGTTAAGGAAGCAACTGAAGTTTGTGGAAAGACAAGTATGAAAACAAGGGAGAAGGAATCACATTGGTGGAATGAACGAGTGAGAGCAGCAATCAGGGAAAGAAATCTCTTGCGGAAAGAAAGGGATCGGGAGAAAAATAAACTGGATCTTACTACACTACAATCACTACTGATCTGCATTTAGGGCAGTCACCCAGGTGGCAGATTCCCTATCTGTTGTTTTCCTAGCCTTTACTTAAATGATTGCAAAGAAATTGGAAATTTATTGAACATCTCCCTTGGTAAGTTATTCCAATCCCTAACTCCCCTTCCTATAAACAAATATTTGCCCCAATTTGTCCTCTTGAATTCCAACTTTATCTTCATATTGTGATCTTTCCTACTTTTAAAGACACCATCCAAACTTATTCGTCTACTGATGTCCTCCTACGCCATCTCTCCACTGACAGCTCGGAACATACCACTTACAAGTGACTATTCTCATTTTGGTTCCGTATTGAAGTTGACAATTGTATTGAACAGGTGGACTTATAATATTGTAATAACACTTGAGACATACCACTTAGTCGAGCAGCTCGTCTCCTTTTTTCCTATGTCTTCCCAGCCCAAACTTTGCAACATTTTTGTAACGCTACTCTTTTGTCGGAAATCGCCCAGAACAAATCGACCTGCTTTTCTTTGGATTTTTTCCAGTTCCTGAATCAAGTAATCCTGGTAAGGGTCCCAAGGAAAAGATCAGAAACCTCGAACAATTATATTGAAACAAGAACAAGAAACTGAATGTTAAAAGAACAGTTACAGAAGAAAAGACCAAGGCATGGAATATATTCACTCAGAAACTAGAGGAAGACAGCAGAGGCAATAAGAAACTACTGTATAGTGTTATCAGAGGGTAAAAGGAAACCAATGAATACCATAAAGGCACTTGAAGATGAAAATGGAAATCTGGTTAGGACAGAAAGTGACATGAGAGAAGTCCTGAAGAACCATTTCGACCACCAACTGAATAGACCAGTTAAAAAAAAAAAAAAAAAAACAGAACCGGAAATCCAAGCCTAAAATGAGGAACATTCCATTACCTGGACAGAAACTGAGACAGCCTTAAAATCTATACCTAAAGGAAAATCTTCAGGTGCAGATGAAGTGAATGCAGACATGATAAAGGCAGCAGGCATCTAGGGTATACAATGGCTGCATGGAGTACTAAATGTCATATGGACAGACAACAAAATACCTGCAGATTGGAGCAAGGGCATTATAATTCCCCTGTTTAAGAGAGGCAGTAGATTGAAACCCACCAACTATAGAAGAATAACACTGCTGTCTCATTGGCTAAAAATTCCAGAGAAGATCATGGAAAAAAGATTGAGAACCATCATTGAACCACAGTTAAAGGAGGAGCAATATATATTCAGAAGTAACAGATCAACAATGGATCTAATTTTTAGCACCCACATGCTGATCAAAAAGTATTGGGAGAAAGGCAAAAACCTGGTCATTGTATTCCTGGATAATATAGAAAAGACCTACGATAGTGTTATAAGTTCTGGGAGTGGGTGAGGAAAAGAAATGTACCTGAAGGACTGGTAAGGAAAATTTAGATGTTGTACAAAGACTGTACTAGCTGTGTACAAATTGGGGAAGGTCGATCATCATGGTTTGAGACTAAGAGTGGAGTTCAGCAAGGAAGTGCACTGTCCCCACTACTGTTTACCATTGTTATGGACAATATAATGAAAAACATCAAGGAAAAGTTAGGTGAACTGAATGCAGTGGCCTTTGCTGATGATATCATGATTTGGGGTGAAACAGAAGAGGAAGTACAGACCAGACTCAACGTATGGAAATCCCAGTTCCTCAACACCAGCAAGACCAAGACAGTGGTGATGGAAGTCAACAGAGAAGGGCGTCCAGCAAGTGTAAAACTAGGAGACCACCAGCTAGAGTGTGTGGATAGTTTTCCTTACCTTGAAAGTGTAATCTCCAGTGATAATTTGGTCAGAAAGGAAATTACAGAGTGCAAAAGGGATCAGAATTCTACCAACAAGTAAGAACCCTTTTATGGGATGACATGATTCCAAAACCGGCCAAACTGATGTTGTTTAACAGCTATTTTATACCAATATTGACCTATGGTATTGAAGCGTGCACCCTCACAAAAAGAGATTCATCAAGTCTGCAAGCATCAGAGATGAAATTTCTTAGATCCATCATCCAGAAGACCAAGATGGGCAAGTTAAGAAATGAGCAGGTGAGGTAAGAAGCCGGAATAAAGACATCCCTATTAGACCGAATTGGCACATCCAGACTACGGTGGTACGGGCATGTGATGAGGATGGAGCCTACAAGAACAGCCAGGATAAATATGGAAAGACAGCTGGAGGGGAAAAGGCCTGCAGGAAGACCTAAAACCCAATGGATGGACATGATCAAAGTTGATCTAGTTACCAGAGGATGGACAGTGGATGATGTTCTCCATGACAAGTTGTATATGGACAGGAAGAAATGGAAGAGGCTCATTAACAGTACCCAGAAAACTGGAACTGTACAATGATGATGATGATGATGATGAATATCAGAAAAGTAAACATTAACTGCAAAACTGAACTAGTTTAGTGTTCTTATCACGAACAAGACATAACAGAGTATTTTGAACTTCAGTGTCCTACTGCATATTCATAATCATTTAACACTGGGGCTTACCACTCGGATGCTGTGGAGTGCCATACGGGTTTGTGATGTCATGCATGCGATTCCATACTAATCCAGGCACCACTTGTGCACGACAATGCGTGATAGTCAAGCTAAAAATTTGAACTCCGATGTAATTCATACAATTATACTCACAATAATGAAGATTTATCATTCAAATAAACAGTTTTACAATATTTACATTATAATTTGGAACATCCAATGACTCAAATATGTATTAATTTTATGTAACTATATCTCAGATGTATTTAAATCTAAGAATTTCATTTTTGTCCGTATTGAACTGAGAATGGAAGATAGGAAACTTAAAAGGGTCCACCTTTTCAATACAAAAATGTTATAGTTTATTTACAACATATATTTACACTTGGAACTAGTTTCAACGCTGTTTGGCGTCATCTTCAGCCAAAATGTGGGAAATAGGCTAGCATGTAGACATTTATATTACACAAGGCGTTATATTAAACAATACACATCTTACAAGGAGATAAAAACAGGGACGAATATAGAAACAAATGAATCGTTGAGAAAGCAAAAGTTATAAATATTAAAAATAACCTTAACCACACATCTTGCAGTGCGAAAATATTCGCATTGAATGATTCCTGAATACAAAACGCACGCGCACACATTTCTGAAGAGCCAGCAGGCAGGAAAAAGTAAAGTGAAATCTTAAGAGTTCTTCTGAGAAGAGTTCATCATTTTTTCTATGTTCCGACTAACTAATGAAGTTTCCCTTGAGTTCCTGATAAACATGCACAACAGGAAATTCTCCTTCACTCTCAACAATAGCTATACAGACCAACGGTAAATTTCATTTTAAATATTGTGCAGAGATGTGAAGGCATGATCTTGAACATGATATAACTTCTTCATTTAACCCAATTTTTTACACAAGGTGTTACATTAAACAATACACATCTTACGAGGAGATAAAAACAGCGACGAATATAGAAACAAATGAATTGTTGAGAAAGCAAAAGTTATACATATTAAAAATAACCTTAACCACACATCTTGCAGTGCGAAAATATTTGCCTTGAATGATTCCTGAATACAAAATGCACGCGTACACACTTCTGATGAGCCAGCAGGCAGGAAAAAGTAAGGTGAAACCTTAAGAGTTCTTCTGAGAAGAGTTCATCATTTTCTTTATGTTCGGACTAACTAATGAAGTCTCCCTTGAGTTCCTGATAAACATACACAACAGGAAAATCTCCTTCACTCTCAACAATAGCTATAAAGACCAACGGTAAATTGTATTTTAAATACTGTGCAGAGACGTGAAAGCATGATCTTGAACATGATATAACTTCTTCATTTAACCACCTTTGAAAGTCTCTCTCTATATTACGTAGCTTCATTAAACACCACCCTTCTGTAGATGCACAAAATAATCTTGTAATCTTCACAGGTCCGGTATTCAGCTTGACAAGAATATAAAATTGGTATTAAGGAATACGTTTTCTGAGAGTTTGGAGGTTGACTGTGCCAGTATTTGTGGTGTATTGTTGCAGCGTTACGTGTAGGGTGGGGGCAGGTTTCTATGATGTTTATTGCGGGACATAAGGCGGTAAAGCTATGGCGCGAGATGAAGAGGAACAGGGCGTGTTGGATAGTTTAGGTCTGGGGAGCGGCCATTGTTGGATTAGGAGGGGAGAGGAAAGGGACGGTAGGGAAGGAGGAGTGGAAGGAGGGGAAATATGCAGGGTGATGTGGTGAAAGTGTGTGGCGTGACAAAGTATTATGCATAATGTGAAAGACAGATCTGTTTTTCGGGATATTCATATTTTTGAAAAATTCAATGAGAAAGTCGAATAGGATCTTTGGTTTCTCTGAGATATCATTTAAGTTTAGGTTGGGATTGAAATATTGGTCTAAATGGATATAGAGGTTTTCAGTGACGTCTAGGAAAGAACCTTTGTTTAGAATATCTAATACCTCAAGATCTTGATTTATTTCAATAAAGTTGTGCTTAAATTCTTTTATATGTAGGCCGACCGCGGAAAAACGGTTGTGTTTTATGGCGTTGACATGTTCTGCATATCTGATTTTAAAGCTGCGTCCTGTTTGCCCTAGGTAAGAACTTTTGCAGTCTTGGCAAGAAAACCTATATACACCTGATTTAGAAAAAGGACTACTTTTATTTATTGATGAAGAGTTGTGTAGGATCTCTGTGCTTCTATTTTGGCTGAAGATGACGCCAAACAGCGTCGAAACTAGTTCCAAGTGTAAATATATGTTGTAAATAAACTGTAACATTTTTGTATTGAAAAGGTGGACCCTTTTAAGTTTCCTATCTTCTATATCTAAGATGGGCGGTCTATAAAAATGGCATGGTGGTGTGCTGATTAAAAAAGGTCCCAGGCAGAACACTGGTTTCAATTTTCAACGCCTATCCATTCATGTCCTCTCCAACAATGGCTTTCTCACAGCCCTTCAATTCCCTCATTTCTTCATCCCTCACATTCCAGAACAGATCCTTCTCCTTGGTCTGACACTTACTTGTGGGCTGTATGTACTTAAAACAAAATCCGTTGGTCTTCCATACGCAGTTTCATGCGCATGATTATATCAATACTTCTGCTGACTTCCGTCAATCTACTGAACAACACAATCCCAATTTCATTTGTTCTTTCTCTATTCCATTTCTTCTTTCTCAATTTGCTCAACTATAGAAATTTTTTTAGCCATCTCCCAGCTTCTTGTTCCTTCTCTGCCTTGTCTTTTGCACACTCAAACTGTACAACATCCTCTCTATCATCAGACTGACCTCTTTCCTTCCTCTATCTGTCATACTTTCTATGTTCAGACTGCTAATTCTTGCCACACTCTCCATAAATTGGACTCTCTTCTTTAGCCACAGTTGTCCCTGCTTGTGGTAGTCCTTGTCCATTTATCACACCTGTAAGGCGATTTTGCTCCATACCGCTTAAGGGGTATGCTCTAGTCTTCACTTCCATATTGTATACCACACTGTATTTCATTGGGACTCCTCAGCTGAAATAGGAAAATAAACATTCTAATATGGTTAAAACAGTATTTTATTTTAAAGTCGTAGTTCTCAAAATTGAAAAAAATCAATAAATTTTCACATGCAGATCAAATACAGGACATATTGGTGTCCTGATAAAGTTTTGTAAGATGATCCCGTATTTCATGCGACGTATACGAACCCTAGCTTAAACCCCATAAACTCCGCCCTTCAGCGTAAGTGATGATAGGTAGTACTGCATGTATTCCAGTCACCTTATACCTAGCATGTTGTAGAACAAAAAGAAATGTCCATCAATAAATACAAAAATAAAACACTACAACACAGTTATAAAACCGGAAGCTACATATGGAACAGAAACACTCTTTTACCTGAATAAACAATCAAAGTCTGACAGACTTCAGAAAATTGAAAGGAGGATTGGAAGAACCTGCATCAACAAAAAATACCAGAAAGATGGACAGTGGCGGTTAATACCTAACAAAGTCTTGTACAAAGAGCTAGAACCCATTACAGATACTATGCGTAAGAGGAGACTGGGATTCTTTGAACATATCATGAGGATGCAAGATTCAAGATTTCTGAAACAACTAGTACAACACAATCTCGTCTCAAAAAATACCACAACAGGATGTAAATGGATCAGAGAAGTAAGAGAGGATCTGAAGGAAATAGGCCATACAACAGAAGACACCACAAATAAGATAAAATTGAATACAAAACTCAAGAATACAAACCTCCGCTTTACCCTTACACAAAACAAACCAACAACATGCACATTTTCAACTGAGGAAAGGGCACAAAGATCGGAGCATCTGAAGAAGTACTGGGAGGACCGCGAAGCCCGAACAATCCCTTCAAAGAGACCTGAACGACGGTCTGACTAAAGTGATCCTATGTGGTCATAAAAGAAGAAGAAGAAGAAGAAGAAGAAGAAGAAGAAGAAGAAGAAGAAGAAGAAAAGAAAAGTTCTCAGTATAGAACAAAACCTGAAAATAACTGAGCAATTAGAAAAAAATGCAGAACTGTCCAATAACTTTCACTACTATATGGAATAGGGGAGCAAACAATACTCAATATGGAAAATAATTAATTTCCTCAGCTTTGTCTTCCAGTTTAAGTTGGATAAAAAAACAGGAAAGCAATGAAGAAATTGATGTACGAAGATTTAGATGAGGCAATAGTGATTTGGTATAAACAGGAAAGAGCACAAGGAACTGAAGTATCAGGAATAATATGTGCTAAACAAATCAAACACTATTTGAACCTCTTGGTTTGGAAGACAATTTTGATGTGTCTATCAAAAAACATGTTAGTGGACTATTTGAGAAAACAGTAAAAATAATTGAAAAAGATAATATAAAATTGTTAGTAGTTTTAATGTTTTACTGTTGTAGAGTCATACTGAATTATTCCAGTGCTGCAGGTCATTTTCACCAATGTAAGTTTTAAAAGTGAAGGATTAAAAAAACAATTTACAGATTCTATGCTTCGTTGATCTTCAAACTGAAATGTATGTATGATTTGGGTCAAAAATGTACCTATTGCTAAGTTATAGCAGTGGCAACGAGGATATAAGATTGTTAAAATGACCAAATCTAATCCTGGAAGCAGCAATGGGCTTCAGATGCAGGTATAGTTGGTTCTTTAAGTGAATTCATAACAGGAACGTCCAAATCATGGAAGATGTATGCAGAACAACTAGAATTCCATTTTGAAGCAAATTAATGGTATTGCATCCGAGGTAAAGAAGAAAGCAATTTTCTCAGTTTGCAGTAAAACTACATATGCAACACTGCGCTCATTAGCGGCTCCTAACAAGTTAAGCAATTTGTCCTACAGTGATGCTCTTACGTTGTTATCAAATCATTACAACCCGAGAACGAGCAAATAGATTTAAATTTAACACATTGTTGCCTGGGCACGCGCTACTCCATTCTTTCCTGTGGACCAGCAACAGAAGCACACCTATCAAACATCCCACACAATCTACAACAAAAAATGCCTTTCCCAAAACACCAAGATACGTCACTATGAAACTGTTCTGAAGCCAGTAGTTCTATATGCAGCCGAAACCCTGTCTCTAAATGTCAACAAAGAACTCCTTGAAGAACTGGAGAAAAAAGAACGCAAAATTGTGAGAGGAATCTTGGAATTAAAGTACAGAAATGGAATCCATCAAAAGAGATCCAATGAGGAAGTTCTACAGCAAAATAGAGAAAATTACCGATACAATCCGAAAAAGACGGGCACGATTTAACGGTCATCTGAAAAGAGTGGATGGAAGAAAGTTAACTAAAGAGATCTTTCACTTTTTCGATTCAAACCCCAAAACTGCAATTTCCTGGTTTAGAAATACCAAAGAAGATTTGCAAATGCTTCATATCTCAGCTGAAAACACCCTTAACAGAGATCGCTTCTGCAAGAAAATAATGATGAACAGGCTAAACCGACACGAGCAACCAAAGAGAAGACAGAGGAGCGTAAGCAGGCCCACTCACAAAAAAATGAGGGAAGTTTGGGCTCTAAAGAAGGCCAAGTTCAGTGTCAAATGCAACAAGACTTAACGTGGTCCTTGGTGGCCCCAGCGAATTATACACTGACTGACAGAGCAAATGCAACACCAAGAAGGAGTGGTCAGAACTTTATGCCAATTGCAGGGTAGACTGACGTCACTGAGGTATGCTCATGATGTGAAATGTGCCGCTGAGCTGCGCACGTAGCGAACGATAAATGGGACACGGCGTTGGCGAATGGCCCACTTCGTACCGTGATTTCTCAGCCGACAGTCATTGTAGAACATGTTGTCGTGTGCCACAGGACACGTGTATAGCTAAGAATGCCAGGCCGCCGTCAACGGAGGCATTTCCCGCAGACAGACGAACTGAGAAGGGCAGGTTGGTCGCTTCGTCAAATCGCAGCCGATACCCATAGGGATGTGTCCACGGTGCAGCGCCTGCGGCGAAGATGGTTGGCGCAGGGACATATGGCACGTGCAAGGGGTCCAGGCGCAGCCCGAGTGACGTCAGCACGCGAGGATCGGCGCATCCGCCGCCAAGTGGTGGTAGCCCCGCACGCCACGTCAACCGCCACCGTCACCCTGGCTGTTCCAATATCGACCAGAACAATTTCCCGTCAATTTGTTGAAGGAGGCCTGCACTCCCGGCGTCCGCTCAGAAGACTACCATTGACTCCACAGCATAGACGTGCACGCCTGGCATGGTGCCGGGCTAGAGCGACTTGGATGAGGGAATGGCGGAACGTCGTGTTCTCCGATGAGTCACGCTTCTGTTCTGTCAGTGATAGTCACCGCAGACGAGTGTGGCGTCGGCGTGGAGAAAGGTCAAATCCGGCAGTAACTGTGGAGCGCCCTACCGCTAGACAACGCGGCATCATGGTTTGGGGCGCTATTGCGTATGATTCCACGTCACCTCTAGTGCGTATTCAAGGCACGTTAAATGCCCACCGCTACGTGCAGCATGTGCTGTGGCCGGTGGCACTCCCGTACCTTCAGGGGCTGCCCAATGCTCTGTTTCAGCAGGATAATGCCCGCCCACACACTGCTCGCATCTCCCAACAGGCTCTACGAGGTGTACAGATGCTTCCGTGGCCAGCGTACTCTCCGGATCTCTCACCAATCGAACACGTGTGGGATCTCATTGGACGCCGTTTGCAAACTCTGCCCCAGCCTCGTACGGACGACCAACTGTGGCAAATGGTTGACAGAGAATGGAGAACCATCCCTCAGGACACCATCCGCACTCTTATTGACTCTGTACCTCGACGTGTTTCTGCGTGCATCGCCGCTCGCGGTGGTCCTACATCCTACTGAGTCGATGCCATGCGCATTGTGTAACCTGCATATCGGTTTGAAATAAACATCAATTATTCGTCCGTGCCGTCTCTGTTTTTTCCCCAACTTTCATCCCTTTCGAACCACTCCTCCTTGGTGTTGCATTGTCACCGTCAGTCAGTGTATATAGCAACAACAACAACAACAACAACAACAACAACAACAACAATAATAATAATAATAATAATAATAATAATAATAATAATAATAATAATAATAATAATAATTGTACCGGGCGGTACACCTCCACGCCGCTAATTTAAAAATGGCGCCAGTTGAAACTCCTCTGCTGGAGGAAGTCTGAACTTTATTGACGGTATTAATTTTCAAGTTTCTCAGAAGATGTCACTACCTGGAAATTTTAGAGTTTTTGAACTGTGTCATTTTCGACGTATTTTGTTTTGCTTGTAGTAAGAAGTGTGAACTTTCTCTTCTAGAGGACACTACTGAAGATCAACAATAGTGCACCCTAGTGCGGAGTGAAAGAACTGTTTTTTTGGAGAAATTTTTATTTCAAAAGTTTGTTTCTTGTTAAATTTCTTTCTGTTATTGTTTAAGTTGGCTGTATACCCCTCTCCTTCCCCTTGTTTTGTATTTCACCAATCCCGAATTTCTTTTATTAATTTCTGACCAATTGGATCTATCTTCCCCCAACATGGATATGTTGCTGTATCCTACCCAATAAAGTGTTTGTGGGAGGGTGTTTTCATTCCCCTAACGCCTCGAACCTTCCGCGAGAGGATATAAACTGCTGATTTTAGGGTCTCCGGGCCACTTCTGTTCCATCTTTCAGCGTGTAAAGTACATAGCAGGGGGCGGGAAGCGCCTCTTTCTTCGGCGACAGTCAACAACCAGGTAATGGCCGATTAATTACTTCTTTTCTTGCTTGCTCAGCAGTTTAACTCTCGGGGCGGGTCCGAAGTTTTTCCATTATGTAACCTTCCTTAAAAATGTAAAGAAACTGGTATCTATTCTATCTTTTAAACTACGTATTGGGATAGAGAGTGCTTAACCCTCTCGAGCTCCCACTCATATTGTTTTGAGGTGAACTTATTTTCTCAACCTATTCTTCCTTAACATTATGTAAATTTGTTTCTTTTCTAAAGTCACCTCTGTAGTATGGGATTAGCCCTTGCATTAGTGGCCTAGAGCCAGATTAAGTTTTTAAAAACAAAGTGTATTAGGAGTGCAGTTCGCCTCCTCTCAAATTGTTATTTTGGAGGTCATGTAATTACCCCTTTTCATTTAATAGACCTCAGTAGGTTGGGTATTTTACCCCTGTGTCTATGTCCAGTGAGGACAACTTGAAGGTGGAGTTTGGTGTGGCCTTTGAGAGGCTTAGAGTTGAGAGCGAGTGGCTCTTGTTTTTTGAAAATTGAGTGTTGTATGCCTCGTGGAGGCTTTTCAGTGTAATTTGGAGCAAATGTTCCTGAACATGAATGGGGTTTTCTGCCCCTCTGGTAAAACTTATTTTGAAGTAAGGTTGGGCTGATTGCCCACGAATTGTGAAGCAAGGGCGCTGAGCCCAAATCTAGTAAATATTGTACATACATTTTGTTGACTTGCTACTCTGTACCTGCAATGCTTGTTATTTCGTCATTTTAAAAGAAAATATAACCTTGTTAAATTTTACATTAACTTTGATTCCTTAGTTTGAGACCCGTTCACGCCCGCACCTTCTTTCACCTCTACCTACCACTAAAACTCGGTAACAAGTGGTAGCAGGGCGTGGTTGAATGGGTCTCAATTTAGCCCCTTTTGACGGCTAAACATTGTTTTGTTCCGAACTCTAACAATTTTCTCAGTTGCTGGAATTTTTTTATTTTTTTTTCAAAATTGTTCTGTCATCATGCCCGGCCCTCGCGATGTTCTCCATCTTAACTATTTGCGCAAGGAGGAGTTAATCTACGAATTAACTATTAGAAATGTGCAATCTGGAGGCACGGTTGCAGTAGACACAAATAAGCTTAGAGAGTCCCTTGAGTTGCCTATTTCCATCCCCACCTTGGGAGAGAAAGAAATTGACGACTCTCTTTCCACGATCGTCGAGAATATTACTGGGCTAGCCTCTGTAGTTAGTTTTTTTGATGAAAATGATCCTTCTCCTAATCAAATTAAGCGTGTGCAAGCCAGGCTACATCACTTTTCAAATAGAGTTAACGATCTGTTGTCTCTGAAGTTGAATGACGTTCAGAGGAAGGAAGCTAGTACGCTGCTTGAAAATATTTCTGATTTGTCTAGCAAGGTCACTCAATTGTTAACGGGGGAGGTTCCTCCCAAAAGCGATCTACCCACCACAGTAAATGTAGGTAGTGAGGAAGAGCCTCCTAAGGGAGAAGCAAATAGGAAAACCATTGCTGCTCAAACAACCTCTGCCCCATTGGACGAGTCTGAACGCCATAACTCATTAAATAATGTACGTTCTGAATTAACTTCCTTGCCATTGAAACCTTTACCTACTATGTCACCAGGGTTTAGCAGCTTGCCTCATCCATTGGCAATGTTGCTCAGAGGTATCTCTAAGTTTTCCGTTAATACCACCAGTGACGTAATTTCATTTTTAAGATTTCTAGTTGAATTTCAGGATCATGCCCTTGTGTTTTCTCTTTCTCCATGTCAAATTTTGCAAATTATCTATCCTTATGCAATTGGTATTCTCTCTGACAAAATAGTAAGAGCCATAGCTGAACAGTCATCTATTGAAGATTTTCATGCACACTTGCTTGCAAATTTTATTCCCGCCCGCGCGAGGTCATCTCTGATTCAGAAGTACTATTACCGTGTACAACGCTTGGATGAAAACTTGGCTGATTTCATACAGGACATTAAGTTTTATACTAGGGTGTTTGCTCTTCACTTCCCTGAGGATCAGATTGTACAAGCCATTGTGGAAGGTATCTCACCACCCTATAGGTCATATTTGTGTTTCGCGGCGTGCCCGCAAACTTTCTCTGAACTTGAAGCATTGGCCGTCTCAGCGGAAGGAGTTAGATACGCCGATTCTTTGCGTGTCGCGAAAGAACCCCCTCCTTCTTTTAGTAATCCTCGGCCTCCACCTCGCCGACCAGTCAATTCCCGTAAATGTTATGCTTGCGGGTCGCCTGACCATCTTCGCAATAAGTGTCCACTGATCAAGTCGAGTGGGACAAGGAATGGGGCTGGTTCATCACAAGGCTGTTTTAAATGTGGGGCTTTCTCACATATCGCCAAGAATTGCCCAAATTCAAATAGCACCCCCTCCTGCTCAACTTCTGGTGCAAATTCCACCTATGCCAATAATAATAAAAAATGACTAGTGGCTTCAGCTGAGTCGACTAATTCTGCTTCCCAAGGCTCAGCCCCTGACAAAAAGGTCGTGAATTCAGGGAACGATCAGTCTTCAAATTCATCTTTTGAATGCCCTAAAGAATGTCTTAGGATTGCGGCGGATACCCCCGCACCTGTTCCTTTTCTTAAGATTGAGTTAAATAACGAGCCTACTACCGCTCTATTAGATTCAGGCAGTGTTTGTTCAATTATTTCGGACCAATGGTATTCAAAATTTAAGTCTGTTTGTAAATTACCTGACTATGATTCATCTCCTGTTCAATATGTTTCGGCTAATTCATCCCCATTAGAAATTCTAGGTTCTGTAAATGCCAAAATTCGTATTTTTAAATTTACATGGAAAATCAAACTGTTTGTGGCTATGCACTTGTCTTGCCCCATCATACTGGGAGCGGACTTCATTTCTCACACTGGTCTCGTGCTCGATCTCCAGAGTAGGTCGTGCACATTCAAGTTTGCGTCCAATTGTAAAATTCCCTTGTTAAAGTGTAATTCTGTATCATGTTCATCTATTTCGCCTACCCAGGATGAGATGTTGTTAGACCTTAGACATCTACCTGAGGAGCAGGCTGATAGTATTCGTAAATTATGTCAGTCATTTCCAGAGGTGTTCTCTGATACTCTTGGTGTTACTGACCTTATTGAATACAAAATTGAGGTCACGGATTCGATTCCTGTCCGTTTTCCACCATATAGGCTATCTCCACCTAAAATGAAGACATTGAAAGAAATCATCGATCAAATGTTGAAGGATGGTATTATTAGGCCCTCTAAGTCGGCGTATTCTTCGCCTATTTTTCTAGTCCCGAAACCCCAAGGAGGCTTCAGGCCTGTCATTGATTATAGGGCTCTCAATCGGAAGGTGGTGTTGCAATCTGTGCCCCTTCCCGACCTTCATTCTTGTTTTTCATGGTTCCGTAAGGCCAAGTTCTTTACTATCTTGGACTTGAATCAGGCCTATAATCAAATTCCCCTAGCCGAAGAGTCTAAACACCTCACAGCGTTTACCACGGACTGGAACTTATACGAATACAACCGCGTGCCTTTCGGGCTCCCCACGGGAGCAGCTGTACTCACCAGGCTACTAGATAGGGTCTTCTCCGACATCAAATTTGAGTACTTATATCACTACTTGGATGATGTCGTCGTATTTTCAGAGACTTTTGAAGAACATCTAGATCATCTGCGAGAAGTTCTCGATCGCCTTCGTAAGGCTGGGTTAACTGTCAAGTTGTCCAAGGTCGCCTTTGCTAAGCCCTCTATGTCGTTCCTAGGGCATATTGTATCACCTGATGGTGTAGCGGTCAATCATTCTAGAACACAGGCCATCCGTGATTTTAAACCTCCCAATGACATTAAAGGTATCGCCAGGTTCATTGGTATGGTGAATTTCTTCAGGAAGTTTATTCCTAACTTCGCTAATAGAGCGGCGCCCTTGAACCTTCTTCGTAGGAAAGGCATCAAATTCGAGTGGGGACCTTCTCAACAAGCCGCTTTTGAAGATCTTAAATTAGCTCTATGTAATGCCCGTGTACTTGCTATGCCTGATTTCTCGAAGAAATTCATCGTCCAAACCGACGCGTCGTCGTCAGCAGTAGCTGCAGTCCTTCTTCAAGAGACTGAACTAGGGAGGCGACCCATCGCCTATGCATCTAGGACTCTATCGGCTCAAGAAGCCAAGTATTCTATCTATGAGCTCGAAGGTTTGGCAGTCTTATTCGCCTTAGAAAAGTTCCGTCTCTAACTGGAACATGTCAAATTCGACCTGGAGACAGATAATCAAGCCTTAAGCTGGGTCTTAGGTAGGCCGCGTCGTGCTGGTCGTATAGCCCGTTGGGCCATCCGTATTTCTGCCTTCCAATTCGATGTCCGGCATATCAGAGGTACCGAAAATGTTGTTGCTGATGGACTCAGCCGTATGTTTTCCAACGACGTTGAGAACCATGAACCGGCCGATAGTTCATCTCCTCCCGAGTCCATACTATCTGATGTTAATGCCATCTTAACAGATGCTCCCATGCTCTTTAGGGATATCGAGAAATACCAACGTGAAGATCCGACGCTGGCTCCGATAATGGAAACCCTTTCTTCTGGGGAACATGTCGTCCCTTATGTTCTGAGGAATGGTGTTCTATGTTGCCCTTCGAGGCATGATAAGATGATGAAAGTGGTCGTTCCAGCTGTTCTTGTACCTATGATCTTCAAGTATTATCATGAGACCCCATTAGGAGGGCATCTTGGAATCTTTAAAACTCATGAGAAGATTCGTGAAATGTTCATCTGGAAAGGTATGGATGGTGAAATCCGTGAACTAGTGAAGGCTTGCAAACCCTGTTTGCTTAGTAAACCAACCATGTCCACCAAGGTAGGCCTTTTGTCTTCTCATGAAGCGTCGCGCCCCATGGAACGCCTGTATATTGATTATGTAGGACCCTTCCCCCAGTCTAAGGGAAATGCTAACAAGTTTATCTTTGTATGCGTAGATGGCTTTACTAGATTTTCCTGGTTATTTCCGACTAAGCTGGCTACCGCTCAGTCTACCATTACTTGCTTAAATTCTATTTTTGCCTCTTTTGGTCCGTGCCAATATATTGTGTCTGATAATGCTAAGGCGTTCACATCTAATCTTTTTCGTAAATTCTGTTTCGACTTGTCCATCTCTCATGTAACTACTTCTGCTTATTACCCTCAACCATCTCTGGCTGAACGGGTTAACCGTAATCTCAGGTCCGCGCTTATTGCCTATCATCATGAAGATCATTCCAGGTGGGATACGTCCCTGCATTGGTTAGCTTTTGCTTTGAATTCGGCGGTTCATGAATCACATAAATTTACTCCAGCCTCTTTGATGTTCAAGTTTGTTCCCAACACGCCGCTCTCTAACCTCTGGTCTCTGAGTGACATTCTACCCGAGACAATAGATCCGGACCACATTAAAAATCTTTGGAAGAAGGCTAAAGCCAATCTTAAAGTGTCTCATGAAAAGGTTAGGGAAAGGTATGATCGTGGACGGAGACCCACCCCTTTAAAGGTAGGTGACCAAGTTATGGTCAAGAACTTTGTTCCCGCGGGCAAGCTTGCCCCCAGATTTCATGGGCCTTGTACCATTCTCGATTTTCTTACGCCGGTTACGTTGTTATTAAGTAATCCAGCCACCGAGAGGATATTTAGGGTTCACCTGTCACAGGTGAAACCAGTGTAAATTTTGTGTCAACTTGCTTCATATAATTTGAAAGGAATATGAAGGTTATATTTTTTGAGTTTCACTTTTAAGGCTTTCTGCCCCTTCTATAAAATTTAGTTTCATATGTAAGTATTTTTGTAAACACTCCCCGCACCGTTAAACTGCCATTCTGTCCTTACCACGGCCATTACCACGCTCCCGTCTCCTGCTATACACACTGTGGCTTGCTTATATTAAATGCCATGGATATCTGCACGCCGTTGGCCCCTCAACCTCTCAACCAAGCCTGTGCCCTCAAAAAAAAAAGATGATGGTCCAACAATTCTGCCGCCTAGTTTTAATGTTTCAGTGCCCCCGCAGCCGCGTGGCGCCGTGCCGCGTCTGGGCTAGAGGAAGGGCCCCCTCGACCCCAGCGAGGACGACATGTGCACGGCGAGCCGGAGCTCTCCTCCCGGCCAAGGCTGATGTGCGGCGCACGACCTGCTACTTGCCCGCAGCCTGTATATGTTCACCGCGGCGTGCTTCAACACCACTGCTCCCCTCATAGTGCGGGCGAGCGGTATCTCAGGGTACTTGAGGGGTCCGAGCGGCCTCCTTTGGACGCAAGCTGCAACGGCCGGTCTGGCCATCCAACTTAATCAACATCAACTACATGAACAGTTACTATAAGCAATGACTACACTTGGGAATTCAACAGCAATATTTGGTGGACCTTGCAAAATTTTTCTTCACTTTCAAGTATTAAAAGTTTATCTTCTGAATTCCACTTCTACAACCATAAAGACTTTACTTCACCTGCAACAACAAAATTTTGAAACTGAATCAAACCACATTAAGAGAATCTTATAAATTTTTCGGCAATTAATCTCCATATCTACATCAAAACTTGGACCTTGTTTTCTAACAAATTTCATGTGTCACCCCTGGAGGAACTTTTGGGGGGGGGAGGTCTGTACCGGGCGGTACACCTCCACGCCGCTAATTTAAAAGTGGCGCCAGTTGAAACTCCTCTGCTGGAGGAAGTCTGAACTTTATTGACGGTATTAATTTTCAAGTTTCTCAGAAGATGTCACTACCTGGAAATTTTAGAGTTTTTGAACTGTGTCATTTTCGACGTATTTTGTTTTGCTTGTAGTAAGAAGTGTGAACTTTCTCTTCTAGAGGACACTACTGAAGATCAACAATAGTGCACCCTAGTGCGGAGTGAAAGAACTGTTTTTTTGGAGAAATTTTTATTTCAAAAGTTTGTTTCTTGTTAAATTTCTTTCTGTTATTGTTTAAGTTGGCTGTATACCCCTCTCCTTCCCCTTGTTTTGTATTTCACCAATCCCGAATTTCTTTTATTAATTTCTGACCAATTGGATCTATCTTCCCCCAACATGGATATGTTGCTGTATCCTACCCAATAAAGTGTTTGTGGGAGGGTGTTTTCATTCCCCTAACGCCTCGAACCTTCCGCGAGAGGATATAAACTGCTGATTTTAGGGTCTCCGGGCCACTTCTGTTCCATCTTTCAGCGTGTAAAGTACATAGCAGGGGGCGGGAAGCGCCTCTTTCTTCGGCGACAGTCAACAACCAGGTAATGGCCGATTAATTACTTCTTTTCTTGCTTGCTCAGCAGTTTAACTCTCGGGGCGGGTCCGAAGTTTTTCCATTATGTAACCTTCCTTAAAAATGTAAAGAAACTGGTATCTATTCTATCTTTTAAACTACGTATTGGGATAGAGAGTGCTTAACCCTCTCGAGCTCCCACTCATATTGTTTTGAGGTGAACTTATTTTCTCAACCTATTCTTCCTTAACATTATGTAAATTTGTTTCTTTTCTAAAGTCACCTCTGTAGTATGGGATTAACCCTTGCATTAGTGGCCTAGAGCCAGATTAGGTTTTTAAAAACAAAGTGTATTAGGAGTGCAGTTCGCCTCCTCTCAAATTGTTATTTTGGAGGTCATGTAATTACCTCTTTTCATTTAACAGACCTCAGTAGGTTGGGTATTTTACCCCTGTGTCTATGTCCAGTGAGGACAACTTGAAGGTGGAGTTTGGTGTGGCCTTTGAGAGGCTTAGAGTTGAGAGCGAGTGGCTCTTTTTTTTTTGAAAATTGAGTGTTGTATGCCTCGTGGAGGCTTTTCAGTGTAATTTGGAGCAAATGTTCCTGAACATGAATGGGGTTTTCTGCCCCTCTGGTAAAACTTATTTTGAAGTAAGGTTGGGCTGATTGCCCACGAATTGTGAAGCAAGGGCGCTGAGCCCAAATCTAGTAAATATTGTACATACATTTTGTTGACTTGCTACTCTGTACCTGCAATGCTTGTTATTTCGTCATTTTAAAAGAAAATATAACCTTGTTAAATTTTACATTAACTTTGATTCCTTAGTTTGAGACCCGTTCACGCCCGCACCTTCTTTCACCTCTACCTACCACTAAAACTCGGTAACAATAATAATAATAATACAATAGTATGGCCTCAGCTACCATGTGCAGACATTTCAATTTGAAGCCATCTGGCTGTCTGCTCGTCAATTTTGACGTTCCGTTTTCCTCTAGGCCCACTAGATGGCAGACCGAGTAAACCAAAACTCTCTTGGGCGTCTATGGCAGAGATTTAATGAATATTGTCAGGTAAACACCAAATGTGTCACCAGAGATTTTTTACCTACCAACATCGTACGACATGGCGAGTGTCGAATGGACTTTTTTTGCCCTTCAAAAGTCCGACTACCTCTGCCGGGTTTGAACCCGCTATCTTGGGATCTGTAGGCCGACACCACAGAGGCACCTACACCTAGCATGAGAAGTAGGATGAAATATAAATACATGTAAATGGTTCTAGGACTCTGTTTTCATCATTATTTGTCCATCCATCTACCTCACTGTCACTACTATCACTGGCATCTTCACTCATATTACTGTTGCCGTCAACAGACTCGTATGAACTGAATGTCGCACTTTCACTTCTGTGCGTATATTTTGATGTTGACGGACACGCAAGTTCACAATCACTAATACTTACACTTTCGCAATCACTAGGGACATCAGATAAACTATCAGCATGCAATTCTCCAAATATTTCATCATCGTTCAAGCTGTCTTCACTACGGCGCGCCATGCTGACACCTGACAATACACTCGGTCACGCAGTACTGAGTGTTATGAAACCACACTTCCTGTGCCAAAAGCATTGTCAAAGAAAGAATACATCTATCTAAATTCTGATCAACAAAGACTTTAGTTTGTAAACAACATGAAATATTTTGATTAATAAATAGCAGAGAGGATAAAATCACACAAGAATGAAGCAATATGAGAAAACATTAATTTACGCAGCCGGTCGCCCCCGCACCAATACGAAACTAAGTTAATTAACGTAGCCCGTCATTAATGTGTTAATAAACGTGATCAGTTACCTAATGAATCACTAGCAGATTATTTAGCAGAGTTGTGATGATTAAGCGAGCACTGTGAGTTTCGCGATCTTGAAGAAATGTTACTTGACAGATTGATTTGTGGTATGTTTGATGAACGGCTCCGGCGCCGTCTCCACGCGGACTCTCACTTAACGTATAAAAAGGTTTATGAGGAAACTATGGTGGACAAATCTGCCTCAAAAAATTTAATGAAGTTAAAAGATAAGCATACCCCTGTTCTTCGATTCGAATCAAAAGACAACAAATGTTCTGAACCGTTAAATGAACGTATATCATGTTTTTGGTGTGGAAATAATCATCCTGTTGCAATGTGCCATCATGGAAAGTCAATTTGCAGATACTGCAACAAAATGGGGCATCTTGAAACTGTGACCGACGAAGAAAAATATAGAAAGCAGCACCAGCGTATTTCCAACGGTTGATGGAAACTTTACTTGATGGTATACCAGGAGTTGTTGTGTATTTGGATGATATTCTTATCAGGGGAGCTTCAGAAGAACAACATTGGCATAGAGTACATCTGATGGTTAAGAAGCTAGCAAGTGCGGGCTTATGGGTGAATCTGAAGAAATGTGAATTTGCAATGAAATAAATTGAATATCTCAGCTTCAAAATAGATGAAAATGGTACACACCCAAAAAAAAAAAAGGTAAAAGCCATCAAAGAAGCGGCTACACCACAAAGTCTTTCAGAATTAGAGTCTTTTCTAGCCTACTGAACTTTTACGATAGATTCTTGCCAAATAAAGCAATGGTAGTGGAACCTCTCTTTCGTTTATTATCTAAGATAAACGGCTGGCACTGGGGAAAGATTCAATCCAAGGCATTTCAGAATGCCAAAGATTTTTTGACATCAAACTAAGTTTTAATTCACTACGATCCATCCTTACCTTTGGTACTCGCTTGTGATGCTTCAACATAGGATGTAGGTGCTGTATTGTCTCATCGACTGGCGGATGGATCTGAGGCACCTATCACATTTAGCTCATGAACTTCGCAACCATGAGAATGAAATTATTCACAATTAGATAAAGAGGCATTAGCAATTATGTTCAGCGTGAACAAATATCACGGCTATATTTGGGGATGCTTTATGACTATTGTAACAGATCATAAAGCATTGCTAGGTTTGCTACAAAACAACAGGGCATCACCAGATGTATTATCTCCAAGATGATACATTGGAGTTTGACTTTACGCAACTATGACTATCAGTCAGAGTATTGTCCTGGATCAATGCACCAAAACGCAGATGCTTGCAGCACATTCCCATGGCCAGATTTAGGGGACGCTTACCCTGAAATAGCAGATGTCTTGCTGCTGGAGGAAGCTCCATCAGACTCCCCACAACAGCTGAACTTACAACGAAAGCTACAAAGAATGACTTACTCCCATCAAGAGCTACTAGGGCAGTACTTCTAGGAATGGTAGAAGATCCGTCTGTCAGTCAGTCATTGGAAATTATGGCGCTAAAATCTTGACGGGAAGCCCTGTCAATTCACTGACGATGTCTCCTTTGGGGTAATCGAGTTTTAGTACTGAAGAAATACAGAACTCAGGTACTTCAACTTCTTCATAAGGTTCACGAAGGGATTTCTAAAACGAAAGCCATCACGTTTGGTGGCCTGGTATGGATCAGGATATTGAGTTTATGACAGGAAATTGTCCGCAGTGTGTGGAAGGACGGAATGAACCTCCAAAGGCCAAAATTATTCCTTGGGAAAGAATGCCAAGGCCTTGGTCCAGATTACATATAGACTTCTGTAGACCAACAAATGGGCAAACATTTTTGATCTTAGTGGATTCTTACCTGAAGTAACCCGAGGTTCGTGAAACAGGAGGCATGATGACTTCAACAGTAATAGATTTCCTACGAAATGCATTTTCCACTCATGGAATTCACAACGTTTTAGTGTCAGATAATGGTACAGCATTTAAATCACAAGAATTACAAACATTCCTTGAAAAGCATGGAATAAAATATTGTTATACTGCCTCGTATCACCCAGCAAAGAATGGTCTGGCGGAAAGAATGGTACAAACAGTGAAGAGCCAGTTTAAAAAAAATTCAAGTCATCTGATTGGAAATTGGCAAATATATTGCTGGCCATGAGAACTACAGTGTCTGCAGCAACTGGTCTCTCACCTGCTGAGACGCTGATGTGTCGTCATTTGAGGACGATGTTGGATAAACTTCACAGAGACTCGACAACAACTGCTGAAGTAAAAAAGCAGATATCAATGAATGAAAAGATAAATCAAGAACCGAGATGCTTTGTAATAGGAGATTCAGTATATTTCTGCAATTATAGCAAAAGAAATAAATGGTTATCAGGTATGGTTGTCAGAACACAAGGCAAACGTCATTATTATACAATTCATATGAAGGACTGAACTGAAGTTTGTTGACAAACTCTGGAGCAAGAAAGTAACAACAAATACTGCAGATGAGAGTAAATTGGAAGATATTATGCTGGAGCAAGTTTGACCTATTTCAAGAAACTATGTTACAAGAAAAGATGAGGATGAGGTGACTATAGCTACACCACTACAACTAGAAGAGCAGGCAATAAGTGGTGATGAGGTGGCCATCACCGTCCTAGAGCCTCACAGTGGAACCGGGGATGACTCTGCTGGAGAGACAAGTCTCCAACGTTCCAAGCGACAGAGTAAACCTCCTACTCGGCTCAGAGACTACGAGATAACCATAACAAATAAAGGGGGAGGAAATGTCACAGATGATCATAGGACCCTTAATTGGAAACAGAACCCAAAGGGCCATGACCATGGACTCCAAGAGAAGGATTAAAAAACAATGTAGAGATTCTATGCTTGTTGATCAAACTTAACTGTATGTATGATTTGTGTCAATAAATATACCTATTGCTAAGTTATACCATTTACCATAATATTAACCGTGTTTTATTTATCAACGGAATGACTACTATCCATTACCATAGATAATCAAGAGTTAGTTGCATGTTCTTCATCAAGGATAAACCACATCTTATATATTACATACAGGTTATGAATTTTTTAATATTTCGTGTAACATTGAGCGGTTAACAAGTACAAATAAACTAAATTTAAACAGGGAAAAATAATTAAATAAAAAATCAAAGATCAAAACAGAGCAATCAAAGAAAAGGATGTGGAAGTGGAATGGCCCAAGAGAGGTGGAAGCAAACATTTTATGGCTGAGGGTTCAAATAAAGGGTAACCATAAAAACACAACTTCAAAATAAATTAAAATAAAAAAAGTGAAACACAACATATTATGAAACATAACCTGCAAATTTAGAACACCGAAGATCAACAGTGTGAAAAATATAGAACCTTTACCAGGTCCACAATGCAGAGTGGAGTAATGAGACATTTTGTTCAATGTGCATTTAACATGTCAGAAAAATCCTAATACAGACTTCTCTTCTAATGAAACTTGGGCTAATCGCATATCTACTATGTCCAAACTACAAGGTTAATTTACAATAATAGATTACAAGGTATAGCTTGGACAATACAAAGTTTGAATGGGTGATGTGTTACACGTTCACTGAAACAAATTTCTTATTACATGAAAGAATATCTTAAAATTGTACAGCACTACGGTACTGAGGCTAAGCCAAATGGAACCCATTACATCCAAGTTATCAAAACAGTTAGTAAAACTGACTTGCCTCAATAAAAGGTGAGGACAGAAGTACACAGATCTTTACTGAATTGTTCCATCTTGTTCTAGGTCTCCCTATTGCTCTCTTTCCCTTGAACTTCATCGCCCATCATCTGTTTTGGCATTCTTTCCTCCTTCATCCTCTTTACGTGTCCAAACCATCTTATTACAGACTATAAACAAATACGTTAGAGACAATATACGACACACGGATTT